>NW_026947718.1:0-295000 GCF_034190915.1 Cavia porcellus | reverse complement strand
ATTTTGGGTCTCATCTTCTGGTTGCTGGCTTTTAGTGCTAACTGATACTACCATGGTGGCACTAATCCAGCAGAGACTGCATGTATGGTTTGCAGGTTTGCTTCCCAAGCCACCAGAAATTTGGCAGAACCCAAATCATTGTGGCATTTTCTTTCCTCCCTTGAAACATTTGGCTTTCTAAGTTTGATAACTGAATAGACTGGGCTAGTCACCTTTGGACCCCATATACCACAAACAGAGCTAAAGACAGATCCAATTACTTCCCTCCACTTGTCAAAATATGTCAAATTTGCTTGATCACCACAAGTTCAAAGAAAATTCTGAGGCAACTTAGAGAGGTGAAGCAAATACTGCATGATTGGAATGGCTGTGGTTGTATGAGGTGGAAAGCTGCAGAGTTGGGCTGAAACTGTTCACAGAAATCCACAGGCTTGTGGTTGCCAGGCAACCACACTGGGCTGAGATTGGCTGAACATCCCTGTGAGGTGGATTTTAGGCTCTAGGTTTGAAAAGTTAAAAGACTGGGATAGTCAAGTTTGGAACCCATAGACCTCAGACATACCAAATGCTTTTCCAATTACTTCCCTCCACTTCTCAAAATATGTCAAATTTTCTTGATCACTACAACTGTAAAAAAAATTCTGAGGCAACATAGAGAGGCTAATCAAATACTGCATGATTGGAATGGCTGTGGTTGTATGAGGTGGAAAGCTGCAGAGTTGGGCTGAAACAGTTCACAGAAATCCACAAGCTTGTGGTTGCCAGGCAACCACAATGGGCTGTGATTGGCTGAGCACCATTGTGAGCTGGACTTTAGGCTCTAGGATACAAGTGTGCAGTAGGATACCTGAGTCACAATGCTGGGCGTTGCCATGGAGACCTCAGTGGCACAGAGGACCTTGTAGGGCAAGATTTAAATAGGATGAATATTCTTGGCCTGGTATGCCACAATATTCTCTCTCAAGGCTTCACTGCTCATAATTAGTGGATGGAAATGCTTTCCAATCTACACATTGATGTACTTTCAATGGGATATTAAATATGCCAGGGCCTGGCAGATGACCTCTGCCATGTCCTATCCTTGAGCATACGCTTTTCCCTTGTCATGTCAGTCATTTGGCTGAGTCCTGTTCCCTAAGCTATTCAGTCAAGACTTGCTGGCATCATTCACCTGCAGTATAAGAGCTTTCTGTGAAATTTCTCAGCAGAAATCCTCTGCAAGCACATAGCTTTGGATATGAGAGACAGTGGTGGAAGTTGAATTTCAAGGGCAGATATTTGAAAACAATGAAACAAGCCCCGAATAAGATCTTTACATGTTTCCCAGATGAATATGTTTGGAAATATGGGGGAAGATGGAGATCAAGGCTGGGAAGAGTGCAAACCCATTTCAAGGTACAAAAACCAGGGAAAAACATGGGCAAGCAAGAGAGCTGGTTAATCTGATGTAAAAATCTTTGATGATGAAAGGAAAATTATATTCTCATGATGATATAATCAGGCTGTAGAAGTGAAGTTCTCATGTGGGTTGTCCTATGTGTGGCCTTCTGCATTGGGCAGTGGATGCAGGACAGGAGATCTTCAAATAAATCTGGTGGAACACAAAATACTGAAAAAAAAAATTCAGCCTGAATCCTGTGTAATCCTTCCCTTTGAGAACATATATGGATAATGTACGAAGTTTCAAAAGAGAAAATGTCTATTGGGTCATGGTTTCAACGATGAAATGGTCACTTCACATAACATTTTGAATTTTGCTTTCACCAATGCTCATGTACCAGGCCTGAGTAAAGCAGAATGCAGAGTAAGCCTCATCAATAGTTGTGCATTCCATAATTGGTTTTAAAACCAGTGAAACCCTTTGGACTTAGTGTTTGTATTTAATTGGTTGATTGGTTTTGCAAATTGTTTGTTTTACTATTTTTAACTTTGTGAGTCAGGGAAGCCCTCACTCATAGTGATTTCGACCTCTCCAAAAGCTCTGAAGTTATTCATGTAACAGCTATTACATGCTATAAGTTTCTCCTATTAAAACTTGAAAGACTAACAGACTCTGCTACTTTTCATCTAAATTCAGTGTTGTGCTAAGTTCAGGGTTGGACTTTTTACAAGTCCTTTGAAATGTGTCCTCCTCTAGTCACTGGTCGTGCTGGAATTTACTTTCTTGTGAAGACAGGATTTGAGCACATTGACACAAGTACAGTTTGCCACTACTCTGGACACCTGGTTAAATATCGAGTTCCCTAAATGGTGTGTGTTTTACTTTGATCTCTGCTGACACTTTGCTCATCCAGTTAGAACCACAGGACTCCAGGCCATAGGGTTACAGGCCTAAACAAGAAAATTTCCATTCCGTTTTGGGAGTTCATTTGTCTCTCATATTTACTTTTTCCACAAATGTGTGCTTCAGGAGAGGCCCTGTCCAAATGTGCAGAGGCCCATTTTCATTCACTCACTTTCAGAGTTTCTAAGATTTTCAGTTACTGGAGATTTGCCCAGACTTGCCATTGTCAAGGGACAGTGCACTTCACTTGAAATTGTGCAGTATTACTTCATGTGTCTCCGTGGAAATTCCACCAATGGGAAACTCTCGCTGTAGTCATCTCCAAGTGTTGCTGCATAAGAAAATATAACTAACAAAGGATGTGGTTTCAAGCAGAATGAGGAAAGGAGGGATTATCTTTATTTCAGTGCAGGTTGACCTTTCAAAGAAACAGTAATTCCTATCAAATAGGAGGTAAAATCTTTTGTAAAGAGACATGGACATGACACACTCAACTTTATGTCACTTTTTAAAACGCCAAGGGCATTTGAGAAATTCTTGGCTGCTGAATTGTCCCTTTTTGCAAATTTCTCTTAGGTAAGACACTCCAGCTTCTTCAAACCATGGTACAGTTCCTTCCATGTAAAAAACCAAAGCAAAAAACAAAATAAATTAAAACAAAACCCATCAAATTACATTTGAGAACACACAATTGCTCAGCAGGCCCACTATTCAAGAAGCTAGAGGTACAGAATCCTCAGCCTTCAGCCCATGGCCTGAAGTTTTGTCTCTATCATGGCCCCTCAATTCCCTGGCATGTCCACATTAACTCATGAATCTTTACTCATTTCCTCTTCAAATGCACAGGATCCAATATATTTGAACCCTGTTCACCTGGGCTGTAATCATCCAAGGACACACCAGAGGAAGGGCAGCCACTCCCTTGCCTGGGGCCTTGGAGCTTATCACAATAGAAATGGACACCTGAACAAGGGGAGCCAAAACAAAGAGAGGCATATTCCTAAAGCCTGAAGCACAGAAGCTACCTATAGACCAGTAGTGGGATTTCACAAATTATGTAAGAATCTCTGTGCACATGCTTGGCATGGTCCCTCATGCCTATAATCCCAGCAATCTAGGGGCTGAGTTGGATTGATCCTTGGGAGTTCCAGTCCATCTTGGGCTACAAATTTATCTCAAGTCCTCTTTCAACAACTACATAAGATGCTGTTTCCAAAAAGAGGACAACATTAAACTAGACACACTTGGTCTAGGTCCCTGGGTTCACTACATGAGTTGTGGAGTCTAAATATTCCATGTCATGAGAAAATACCTGGGATTTCTAGTGAAAGGGGCATTTGCATCCCTTTTCTAAGGGTTTCCCTTTCACCATGTTACAGTTGAATTCTGGGAAAACCTGCTGGTGATAAGGTTTTGAGCTAGTACCTCATGTTTAGTGTTCAGGGTTATGCTGGAATGGCTGCAGACCTCCTTGAAATAGCGATTGCAGACAAGTGAACCCCGAGGAAGCTGGATAGTTGAAGCAGGCACTCCAAATATTCATGCACTGCAAGGATTCACTTTCATTTTGGGTCTCATCTTCTGGTTGCTGGCTTTTAGTGCTAACTGATACTACCATGGTGGCAGTAATCCAGCAGAGACTGCATGTATGGTTTGCAGGTTTGCTTCCCAAGCCACCAGAAATTTGGCAGAACCCAAATCATTGTGGCATTTTCTTTCCTCCCTTGAAACATTTGGCTTTCTAAGTTTCATAACTGAATAGACTGGGCTAGTCACCTTTGGACCCCATATACCACAAACAGAGCTAAAGACAGATCCAATTACTTCCCTCCACTTGTCAAAATATGTCAAATTTGCTTGATCACCACAAGTTCAAAGAAAATTCTGAGGCAACTTAGAGAGGTGAAGCAAATACTGCATGATTGGAATGGCTGTGGTTGTATGAGGTGGAAAGCTGCAGAGTTGGGCTGAAACTGTTCACAGAAATCCACAGGCTTGTGGTTGCCAGGCAACCACACTGGGCTGAGATTGGCTGAACATCCCTGTGAGGTGGATTTTAGGCTCTAGGTTTGAAAAGTTAAAAGACTGGGATAGTCAAGTTTGGAACCCATAGACCTCAGACATACCAAAAGGTTTTCCAATTACTTCCCTCCACTTCTCAAAATATGTCAAATTTTCTTGATCACTACAACTGTAAAAAAAATTCTGAGGCAACATAGAGAGGCTAATCAAATACTGCATGATTGGAATGGCTGTGGTTGTATGAGGTGGAAAGCTGCAGAGTTGGGCTGAAACAGTTCACAGAAATCCACAAGCTTGTGGTTGCCAGGCAACCACAATGGGCTGTGATTGGCTGAGCACCATTGTGAGCTGGACTTTAGGCTCTAGGATACAAGTGTGCAGTAGGATACCTGAGTCACAATGCTGGGCGTTGCCATGGAGACCTCAGTGGCACAGAGGACCTTGTAGGGCAAGATTTAAATAGGATGAATATTCTTGGCCTGGTATGCCACAATATTCTCTCTCAAGGCTTCACTGCTCATAATTAGTGGATGGAAATGCTTTCCAATCTACACATTGATGTACTTTCAATGGGATATTAAATATGCCAGGGCCTGGCAGATGACCTCTGCCATGTCCTATCCTTGAGCATACGCTTTTCCCTTGTCATGTCAGTCATTTGGCTGAGTCCTGTTCCCTAAGCTATTCAGTCAAGACTTGCTGGCATCATTCACCTGCAGTATAAGAGCTTTCTGTGAAATTTCTCAGCAGAAATCCTCTGCAAGCACATAGCTTTGGATATGAGAGACAGTGGTGGAAGTTGAATTTCAAGGGCAGATATTTGAAAACAATGAAACAAGCCCCGAATAAGATCTTTACATGTTTCCCAGATGAATATGTTTGGAAATATGGGGGAAGATGGAGATCAAGGCTGGGAAGAGTGCAAACCCATTTCAAGGTACAAAAACCAGGGAAAAACATGGGCAAGCAAGAGAGCTGGTTAATGTGATGTAAAAATCTTTGATGATGAAAGGAAAATTATATTCTCATGATGATATAATCAGGCTGTAGAAGTGAAGTTCTCATGTGGGTTGTCCTATGTGTGGCCTTCTGCATTGGGCAGTGGATGCAGGACAGGAGATCTTCAAATAAATCTGGTGGAACACAAAATACTGAAAAAAAAATTCAGCCTGAATCCTGTGTAATCCTTCCCTTTGAGAACATATATGGATAATGTACGAAGTTTCAAAAGAGAAAATGTCTATTGGGTCATGGTTTCAACGATGAAATGGTCACTTCACATAACATTTTGAATTTTGCTTTCACCAATGCTCATGTACCAGGCCTGAGTAAAGCAGAATGCAGAGTAAGCCTCATCAATAGTTGTGCATTCCATAATTGGTTTTAAAACCAGTGAAACCCTTTGGACTTAGTGTTTGTATTTAATTGGTTGATTGGTTTTGCAAATTGTTTGTTTTACTATTTTTAACTTTGTGAGTCAGGGAAGCCCTCACTCATAGTGATTTCGACCTCTCCAAAAGCTCTGAAGTTATTCATGTAACAGCTATTACATGCTATAAGTTTCTCCTATTAAAACTTGAAAGACTAACAGACTCTGCTACTTTTCATCTAAATTCAGTGTTGTGCTAAGTTCAGGGTTGGACTTTTTACAAGTCCTTTGAAATGTGTCCTCCTCTAGTCACTGGTCGTGCTGGAATTTACTTTCTTGTGAAGACAGGATTTGAGCACATTGACACAAGTACAGTTTGCCACTACTCTGGACACCTGGTTAAATATCGAGTTCCCTAAATGGTGTGTGTTTTACTTTGATCTCTGCTGACACTTTGCTCATCCAGTTAGAACCACAGGACTCCAGGCCATAGGGTTACAGGCCTAAACAAGAAAATTTCCATTCCGTTTTGGGAGTTCATTTGTCTCTCATATTTACTTTTTCCACAAATGTGTGCTTCAGGAGAGGCCCTGTCCAAATGTGGAGAGGCCCATTTTCATTCACTCACTTTCAGACTTTCTAAGATTTTCAGTTACTAGAGATTTGCCCAGACTTGCCATTGTCAAGGGACAGTGCACTTCACTTGAAATTGTGCAGTATTACTTCATGTGTCTCCGTGGAAATTCCACCAATGGGAAACTCTCGCTGTAGTCATCTCCAAGTGTTGCTGCATAAGAAAATATAACTAACAAAGGATGTGGTTTCAAGCAGAATGAGGAAAGGAGGGATTATCTTTATTTCAGTGCAGGTTGACCTTTCAAAGAAACAGTAATTCCTATCAAATAGGAGGTAAAATCTTTTGTAAAGAGACATGGACATGACACACTCAACTTTATGTCACTTTTTAAAACGCCAAGGGCATTTGAGAAATTCTTGGCTGCTGAATTGTCCCTTTTTGCAAATTTCTCTTAGGTAAGACACTCCAGCTTCTTCAAACCATGGTACAGTTCCTTCCATGTAAAAAACCAAAGCAAAAAACAAAATAAATTAAAACAAAACCCATCAAATTACATTTGAGAACACACAATTGCTCAGCAGGCCCACTATTCAAGAAGCTAGAGGTACAGAATCCTCAGCCTTCAGCCCATGGCCTGAAGTTTTGTCTCTATCATGGCCCCTCAATTCCCTGGCATGTCCACATTAACTCATGAATCTTTACTCATTTCCTCTTCAAATGCACAGGATCCAATATATTTGAACCCTGTTCACCTGGGCTGTAATCATCCAAGGACACACCAGAGGAAGGGCAGCCACTCCCTTGCCTGGGGCCTTGGAGCTTATCACAATAGAAATGGACACCTGAACAAGGGGAGCCAAAACAAAGAGAGGCATATTCCTAAAGCCTGAAGCACAGAAGCTACCTATAGACCAGTAGTGGGATTTCACAAATTATGTAAGAATCTCTGTGCACATGCTTGGCATGGTCCCTCATGCCTATAATCCCAGCAATCTGGGGGCTGAGGTGGATGGATCCTTGGGAGTTCCAGTCCATCTTGGGCTACGAATTTATCTCAAGGCCTCTTTCAACAACTACATAAGATGCTGTTTCCAAAAAGAGGACAACATTAAACTAGACACACTTGGTCTAGGTCCCTGGGTTCACTACATGAGTTGTGGAGTCTAAATATTCCATATCATGAGAAAATACCTGGGATTTCTAGTGAAAGGGGCATTTGCATCCCTTTTCTAAGGGTTTCCCTTTCACCATGTTACAGTTGAATTCTGGGAAAACCTGCTGGTGATAAGGTATTGAGCTAGTACCTCATGTTTAGTGTTCAGGGTTATGCTGGAATGGCTGCAGACCTCCTTGAAATAGCGATTGCAGACAAGTGAACCCCGAGGAAGCTGGATAGTTGAAGCAGGCACTCCAAATATTCATGCACTGCAAGGATTCACTTTCATTTTGGGTCTCATCTTCTGCTTGCTGGCTTTTAGTGTTAACTGATACTACCATGGTGGCAGTAATCCAGCAGAGACTGCACGTATGGTTTGCAGGTTTGCTTCCCAAGCCACCAGAAATTTGGCAGAACCCAAATCATTGTGGCATTTTCTTTCCTCCCTTGAAACATTTGGCTTTCTAAGTTTGATAACTGAATAGACTGGGCTAGTCACCTTTGGACCCCATATACCACAAACAGAGCTAAAGACAGAGCCAATTACTTCCCTCCACTTGTCAAAATATGTCAAATTTGCTTGATCACCACAAGTTCGAAGAAAATTCTGAGGCAACTTAGAGAGGTGAAGCAAATACTGCATGATTGGAATGGCTGTGGTTGTATGAGGTGGAAAGCTGCAGAGTTGGGCTGAAACTGTTCACAGAAATCCACAGGCTTGTGGTTGCCAGGCAACCACACTGGGCTGAGATTGGCTGAACATCCCTGTGAGGTGGATTTTAGGCTCTAGGTTTGAAAATTTAAAAGACTGGGATAGTCAAGTTTGGAACCCATAGACCTCAGACATACCAAAAGGTTTTCCAATTACTTCCCTCCACTTCTCAAAATATGTCAAATTTTCTTGATCACTACAACTGTAAAAAAAAAAATTCTGAGGCAACATAGAGAGGCTAATCAAATACTGCATGATTGGAATGGCTGTGGTTGTATGAGGTGGAAAGCTGCAGAGTTGGGCTGAAACAGTTCACAGAAATCCACAAGCTTGTGGTTGCCAGTCAACCACAATGGGCTGTGATTGGCTGAGCACCATTGTGAGCTGGACTTTAGGCTCTAGGATACAAGTGTGCAGTAGGAGACCTGAGTCACAATGCTGGGCGTTGCCATGGATACCTCAGTGGCACAGAGGACCTTGTAGGGCAAGATTTAAATAGGATGAATATTCTTGGCCTGGTATGCCACAATATTCTCTCCGAAGGCTTCACTGCTCAGAATTTGTGGATGGAAATGCTTGCCAATCTACACATTGATGTACTTTCAATGGGATATTAAATATGCCAGGGCCTGGCAGATGACCTATGCCATGTCCTATCCTTGAGCATACGCTTTTCCCTTGTCATGTCAGTCATTTGGCTGAGTCCTGTTCCCTAAGCTATTCAGTCAAGACTTGCTGGCATCATTCACCTGCAGTATAAGAGCTTTCTGTGAAATTTCTCAGCAGAAATCCTCTGCAAGCACATAGCTTTGGATATGAGAGACAGTGGTGGAAGTTGAATTTCAAGGGCAGATATTTGAAAACAATGAAACAAGCCCCGAATAAGATCTTTACATGTTTCCCAGATGAATATGTTTGGAAATATGGGGGAAGATGGAGATCAAGGCTGGGAAGAGTGCACACCCATTTCAAGGTACAAAAACCAGGGAAAAACATGGGCAAGCAAGAGAGCTGGTTAATCTGATGTAAAAATCTTTGATGATGAAAGGAAAATTATATTCTCATGATGATATAATCAGGCTGTAGACGTGAAGTTTTCATGTGGGTTGTCCTATGTGTGCCCTTCTGCTTTGGGCAGTGGATGCAGGACAGGAGATCTTCAAATAAATCTGGTGGAACACAAAATACTGAAAAAAATAATGCAGCCTAAATCCTGTGTATTCCTTCCCTTTGAGAACATATATGGATAATGTACGAAGTTTCAAAAGAGAAAATGTCTATTGGGTCATGGTTTCAACAATGAAATGGTCACTTCACATAACATTTTGAATTTTGCTTTCACCGTTGCTCATGTACCAGGCCTGAGTAAAGCAGAATGCAGAGTAAGCCTCATCAATAGTTGTGCATTCCATAAGTGGTTTTAAAACCAGTGAAACCCTTTGGACTTAGTGTTTGTATTTAATTGGTTGATTGGTTTTGCAAATTGTTTGTTTTCCTATTTTTAACTTTGTGAGTCAGGGAAGCCCTCACTCATAGTGATTTCGACCTCTCCAAAAGCTCTGAAGTTATTCATGTAACAGCTATTACATGCTATAAGTTTCTCCTATTAAAACTTGAAAGACTAACAGACTCTGCTACTTTTCATCTAAATTCAGTGTTGTGCTAAGTTCAGGGTTGGACTTTTTACAAGTCCTTTGAAATGTGTCCTCCTCTAGTCACTGGTCGTGCTGGAATTTACTTTCTTGTGAAGACAGGATTTGAGCACATTGACACAAGTACAGTTTGCCACTACTCTGGACACCTGGTTAAATATCGAGTTCCCTAAATGGTGTGTGTTTTACTTTGATCTCTGCTGACACTTTGCTCATCCAGTTAGAACCACAGGACTCCAGGCCATAGCGTTCCAGGCCTAAACAAGAAAATTTCCATTCCGTTTTGGGAGTTCATTTGTCTCTCATATTTACTTTTTCCACAAATGTGTGCTTCAGGAGAGGCCCTGTCCAAATGTGGAGAGGCCCATTTTCATTCACTCACTTTCAGACTTTCTAAGATTTTCAGTTACTAGAGATTTGCCCAGACTTGCCATTGTCAAGGGACAGTGCACTTCACTTGAAATTGTGCAGTATTACTTCATGTGTCTCCGTGGAAATTCCACCAATGGGAAACTCTCGCTGTAGTCATCTCCAAGTGTTGCTGCGTAAGAAAATATAACTAACAAAGGATGTGGTTTCAAGCAGAATGAGGAAAGGAGGGATTATCTTTATTTCAGTGCAGGTTGACCTTTCAAAGAAACAGTAATTCCTATCAAATAGGAGGTAAAATCTTTTGTAAAGAGACATGGACATGACACACCCAACTTTATGTCACTTTTTTTAAAACGCCAAGGGCATTTGAGAAATTCTTGGCTGCTGAATTGTCCCTTTTTGCAAATTTCTCTTAGGTAAGACACTCCAGCTTCTTCAAACCATGGTACAGTTCCTTCCATGTAAAAAACCAAAGCAAAAAACAAAATAAATTAAAACAAAACCCATCAAATTACATTTGAGAACACACAATTGCTCAGCAGGCCCACTATTCAAGAAGCTAGAGGTACAGAATCCTCAGCCTTCAGCCCATGGCCTGAAGTTTTGTCTCTATCATGGCCCCTCAATTCCCTGGCATGTCCACATTAACTCATGAATCTTTACTCATTTCCTCTTCAAATGCACAGGATCCAATATATTTGAACCCTGTTCACCTGGGCTGTAATCATCCAAGGACACACCAGAGGAAGAGCAACCACTCCCTTGCCTGGGGCCTTGGAGCTTATCACAATAGAAATGGACACCTGAACAAGGGGAGCCAAAACAAAGAGAGGCATATTCCTAAAGCCTGAAGCACAGAAGCTACCTATAGACCAGTAGTGCGATTTCACAAATTATGTAAGAATCTCTGTGCACATGCTTGGCATGGTCCCTCATGCCTATAATCCCAGCAATCTGGGGGCTGAAGTGGATGGATCCTTGGGAGTTCCAGTCCATCTTAGGCTACAAATTTATCTCAAGTCCTCTTTCAACAACTACATAAGATGCTGTTTCCAAAAAGAGGACAACATTAAACTAGACACACTTGGTCTAGGTCCCTGGGTTCACTACATGAGTTGTGGAGTCTAAATATTCCATGCCATGAGAAAATACCTGGGATTTCTAGTGAAAGGGGCATTTGCATCCCTTTTCTAAGGGTTTCCCTTTCACCATGTTACAGTTGAATTCTGGGAAAACCTGCTGGTGATAAGGTATTGAGCTAGTACCTCATGTTTAGTGTTCAGGGTTATGCTGGAATGGCTGCAGACCTCCTTGAAATAGCAATTGCAGACAAGTGAACCCCGAGGAAGCTGGATAGTTGAAGCAGGCACTCCAAATATTCATGCACTGCAAGGAATCACTTTCATTTTGGGTCTCATCTTCTGGTTGCTGGCTTTTAGTGCTAACTGATACTACCATGGTGGCAGTAATCCAGCAGAGACTGCATGTATGGTTTTCAGGTTTGCTTCCCAAGCCACCAGAAATTTGGCAGAACCCAAATCATTGTGGCATTTTCTTTCCTCCCTTGAAACATTTGGCTTTCTAAGTTTGATAACTGAATAGACTGGGCGGGTCACCTTTGGACCCCATATACCACAAACAGAGCTAAAGACAGAGCCAATTACTTCCCTCCACTTGTCAAAATATGTCAAATTTGCTTGATCACCACAAGTTCAAAGAAAATTCTGAGGCAACTTAGAGAGGTGAAGCAAATACTGCATGATTGGAATGGCTGTGGTTGTATGAGGTGGAAAGCTGCAGAGTTGGGCTGAAACTGTTCACAGAAATCCACAGGCTTGTGGTTGCCAGGCAACCACACTGGGCTGAGATTGGCTGAACATCCCTGTGAGGTGGATTTTAGGCTCTAGGTTTGAAAATTTAAAAGACTGGGATAGTCAAGTTTGGAACCCATAGACCTCAGACATACCAAAAGGTTTTCCAATTACTTCCCTCCACTTCTCAAAATATGTCAAATTTTCTTGATCACTACAACTGTAAAAAAAATTCTGAGGCAACATAGAGAGGCTAATCAAATACTGCATGATTGGAATGGCTGTGGTTGTATGAGGTGGAAAGCTGCAGAGTTGGGCTGAAACAGTTCACAGAAATCCACAAGCTTGTGGTTGCCAGGCAACCAAAATGGGCTGTGATTGGCTGAGCACCATTGTGAGCTGGACTTTAGGCTCTAGGATACAAGTGTGCAGTAGGAGACCTGAGTCACAATGCTGGGCGTTGCCATGGAGACCTCAGTGGCACAGAGGACCTTGTAGGGCAAGATTTAAATAGGATGAATATTCTTGGCCTGGTATGCCACAATATTCTCTCTGAAGGCTTCACTGCTCAGTATTTGTGGATGGAAATGCTTGCCAATGTACACATTGATGTACTTTCAATGGGATATTAAATATGCCAGGGCCTGGCAGATGACCTCTGCCATGTCCTATCCTTGAGCATACGCTTTTCCCTTGTCATGTCAGTCATTTGGCTGAGTCCTGTTCCCTAAGCTATTCAGTCAAGACTTGCTCGCATCATTCACCTGCAGTAAAAGAGCTTTCTGTGAAATTTCTCAGCAGAAATCCTCTGCAAGCACATAGCTTTGGATATGAGAGACAGTGGTGGAAGTTGAATTTCAAGGGCAGATATTTGAAAACAATGAAACAAGCACCGAATAAGATCTTTACATGTTTCCCAGATGAATATGTTTGGAAATATGGGGGAAGATGGAGATCAAGGCTGGGAAGAGTGCACACCCATTTCAAGGTACAAAAACCAGGGAAAAACATGGGCAAGCAAGAGAGCTGGTTAATCTGATGTAAAAATCTTTGATGATGAAAGGAAAATTATATTCTCATGATGATATAATCAGGCTGTAGAAGTGAAGTTCTCATGTGGGTTGTCCTATGTGTGGCCTTCTGCATTGGGCAGTGGATGCAGGACAGGAGATCTTCAAATAAATCTGGTGGAACACAAAATACTGAAAAAAAAATTCAGCCTGAATCCTGTGTATTCCTTCCCTTTGAGAACATATATGGATAATGTACAAAGTTTCAAAAGAGAAAATGTCTATTGGGTCATGGTTTCAACAATGAAATGGTCACTTCACATAACATTTTGAATTTTGCTTTCACCGTTGCTCATGTACCAGGCCTGAGTAAAGCAGAATGCAGAGTAAGCCTCATCAATAGTTGTGCATTCCATAATTGGTTTTAAAACCAGTGAAACCCTTTGGACTTAGTGTTTGTATTTAATTGGTTGATTGGTTTTGCAAATTGTTTGTTTTCCTATTTTTAACTTTGTGAGTCAGGGAAGCCCTCACTCATAGTGATTTCGACCTCTCCAAAAGCTCTGAAGTTATTCATGTAACAGCTATTACATGCTATAAGTTTCTCCTATTAAAACTTGAAAGACTAACAGACTCTGCTACTTTTCATCTAAATTCAGTGTTGTGCTAAGTTCAGGGTTGGACTTTTTACAAGTCCTTTGAAATGTGTCCTCCTCTAGTCACTGGTCGTGCTGGAATTTACTTTCTTGTGAAGACAGGATTTGAGCACATTGACACAAGTACAGTTTGCCACTACTCTGGACACCTGGTTAAATATCGAGTTCCCTAAATGGTGTGTGTTTTACTTTGATCTCTGCTGACACTTTGCTCATCCAGTTAGAACCACAGGACTCCAGGCCATAGCGTTCCAGGCCTAAACAAGAAAATTTCCATTCCGTTTTGGGAGTTCATTTGTCTCTCATATTTACTTTTTCCACAAATGTGTGCTTCAGGAGAGGCCCTGTCCAAATGTGGAGAGGCCCATTTTCATTCACTCACTTTCAGACTTTCTAAGATTTTCAGTTACTAGAGATTTGCCCAGACTTGCCATTGTCAAGGGACAGTGCACTTCACTTGAAATTGTGCAGTATTACTTCATGTGTCTCCGTGGAAATTCCACCAATGGGAAACTCTCGCTGTAGTCATCTCCAAGTGTTGCTGCGTAAGAAAATATAACTAACAAAGGATGTGGTTTCAAGCAGAATGAGGAAAGGAGGGATTATCTTTATTTCAGTGCAGGTTGACCTTTCAAAGAAACAGTAATTCCTATCAAATAGGAGGTAAAATCTTTTGTAAAGAGACATGGACATGACACACTCAACTTTATGTCACTTTTTTTTAAAACGCCAAGGGCATTTGAGATATTCTTGGCTGCTGAATTGTCCCTTTTTGCAAATTTCTCTTAGGTAAGACACTCCAGCTTCTTCAAACCATGGTACAGTTCCTTCCATGTAAAAAACCAAAGCAAAAACAAAATAAATTAAAACAAAACCCATCAAATTACATTTGAGAACACACAATTGCTCAGCAGGCCCACTATTCAAGAAGCTAGAGGTACAGAATCCTCAGCCTTCAGCCCATGGCCTGAAGTTTTGTCTCTATCATGGCCCCTCAATTCCCTGGCATGTCCACATTAACTCATGAATCTTTACTCATTTCCTCTTCAAATGCACAGGATCCAATATATTTGAACCCTGTTCACCTGGGCTGTAATCATCCAAGGACACACCAGAGGAAGGGCAGCCACTCCCTTGCCTGGGGCCTTGGAGCTTATCACAATAGAAATGGACACCTGAACAAGGGGAGCCAAAACAAAGAGAGGCATATTCCTAAAGCCTGAAGCACAGAAGCTACCTATAGACCAGTAGTGGGATTTCACAAATTATGTAAGAATCTCTGTGCACATGCTTGGCATGGTCCCTCATGCCTATAATCCCAGCAATCTGGGGGCTGAGGTGGATGGATCCTTGGGAGTTCCAGTCCATCTTGGGCTACAAATTTATCTCAAGTCCTCTTTCAACAACTACATAAGATGCTGTTTCCAAAAAGAGGACAACATTAAACTACACACACTTGGTCTAGGTCCCTGGGTTCACTACATGAGTTGTGGAGTCTAAATATTCCATGTCATGAGAAAATACCTGGGATTTCTAGTGAAAGGGGCATTTGCATCCCTTTTCTAAGGGTTTCCCTTTCACCATGTTACAGTTGAATTCTGGGAAAACCTGCTGGTGATAAGGTTTTGAGCTAGTACCTCATGTTTAGTGTTCAGGGTTATGCTGGAATGGCTGCAGACCTCCTTGAAATAGCAATTGCAGACAAGTGAACCCCGAGGAAGCTGGATAGTTGAAGCAGGCACTCCAAATATTCATGCACTGCAAGGATTCACTTTCATTTTGGGTCTCATCTTCTGCTTGCTGGCTTTTAGTGCTAACTGATACTACCATGGTGGCAGTAATCCAGCAGAGACTGCACGTATGGTTTGCAGGTTTGCTTCCCAAGCCACCAGAAATTTGGCAGAACCCAAATCATTGTGGCATTTTCTTTCCTCCCTTGAAACATTTGGCTTTCTAAGTTTGATAACTGAATAGACTGGGCTAGTCACCTTTGGACCCCATATACCACAAACAGAGCTAAAGACAGAGCCAATTACTTCCCTCCACTTGTCAAAATATGTCAAATTTGCTTGATCACCACAAGTTCGAAGAAAATTCTGAGGCAACTTAGAGAGGTGAAGCAAATACTGCATGATTGGAATGGCTGTGGTTGTATGAGGTGGAAAGCTGCAGAGTTGGGCTGAAACTGTTCACAGAAATCCACAGGCTTGTGGTTGCCAGGCAACCACACTGGGCTGAGATTGGCTGAACATCCCTGTGAGGTGGATTTTAGGCTCTAGGTTTGAAAATTTAAAAGACTGGGATAGTCAAGTTTGGAACCCATAGACCTCAGACATACCAAAAGGTTTTCCAATTACTTCCCTCCACTTCTCAAAATATGTCAAATTTTCTTGATCACTACAACTGTAAAAAAAATTCTGAGGCAACATAGAGAGGCTAATCAAATACTGCATGATTGGAATGGCTGTGGTTGTATGAGGTGGAAAGCTGCAGAGTTGGGCTGAAACAGTTCACAGAAATCCACAAGCTTGTGGTTGCCAGGCAACCAAAATGGGCTGTGATTGGCTGAGCACCATTGTGAGCTGGACTTTAGGCTCTAGGATACAAGTGTGCAGTAGGAGACCTGAGTCACAATGCTGGGCGTTGCCATGGAGACCTCAGTGGCACAGAGGACCTTGTAGGGCAAGATTTAAATAGGATGAATATTCTTGGCCTGGTATGCCACAATATTCTCTCTGAAGGCTTCACTGATCAGTATTTGTGGATGGAAATGCTTGCCAATCTACACATTGATGTACTTTCAATGGGATATTCAATATGCCAGGGCCTGGCAGATGACCTCTGCCATGTCGTATCCTTGAGCATACGCTTTTCCCTTGTCATGTCAGTCATTTGGCTGAGTCCTGTTCCCTAAGCTATTCAGTCAAGACTTGCTGGCATCATTCACCTGCAGTATAAGAGCTTTCTGTGAAATTTCTCAGCAGAAATCCTCTGCAAGCACATAGCTTTGGATATGAGAGACAGTGGTGGAAGTTGAATTTCAAGGGCAGATATTTGAAAACAATGAAACAAGCCCCGAATAAGATCTTTACATGTTTCCCAGATGAATATGTTTGGAAATATGGGGGAAGATGGAGATCAAGGCTGGGAAGAGTGCACACCCATTTCAAGGTACAAAAACCAGGGAAAAACATGGGCAAGCAAGAGAGCTGGTTAATCTGATGTAAAAATCTTTGATGATGAAAGGAAAATTATATTCTCATGATGATATAATCAGGCTGTAGACGTGAAGTTTTCATGTGGGTTGTCCTATGTGTGCCCTTCTGCATTGGGCAGTGGATGCAGGACAGGAGATCTTCAAATAAATCTGGTGGAACACAAAATACTTAAAAAAATAATGCAGCCTAAATCCTGTGTATTCCTTCCCTTTGAGAACATATATGGATAATGTACGAAGTTTCAAAAGAGAAAATGTCTATTGGGTCATGGTTTCAACAATGAAATGGTCACTTCACATAACATTTTGAATTTTGCTTTCACCGTTGCTCATGTACCAGGCCTGAGTAAAGCAGAATGCAGAGTAAGCCTCATCAATAGTTGTGCATTCCATAAGTGGTTTTAAAACCAGTGAAACCCTTTGGACTTAGTGTTTGTATTTAATTGGTTGATTGGTTTTGCAAATTGTTTGTTTTACTATTTTTAACTTTGTGAGTCAGGGAAGCCCTCACTCATAGTGATTTCGACCTCTCCAAAAGCTCTGAAGTTATTCATGTAACAGCTATTACATGCTATAAGTTTCTCCTATTAAAACTTGAAAGACTAACAGACTCTGCTACTTTTCATCTAAATTCAGTGTTGTGCTAAGTTCAGGGTTGGACTTTTTACAAGTCCTTTGAAATGTGTCCTCCTCTAGTCACTGGTCGTGCTGGAATTTACTTTCTTGTGAAGACAGGATTTGAGCACATTGACACAAGTACAGTTTGCCACTACTCTGGACACCTGGTTAAATATCGAGTTCCCTAAATGGTGTGTGTTTTACTTTGATCTCTGCTGACACTTTGCTCATCCAGTTAGAACCACAGGACTCCAGGCCATAGCGTTCCAGGCCTAAACAAGAAAATTTCCATTCCGTTTTGGGAGTTCATTTGTCTCTCATATTTACTTTTTCCACAAATGTGTGCTTCAGGAGAGGCCCTGTCCAAATGTGGAGAGGCCCATTTTCATTCACTCACTTTCAGACTTTCTAAGATTTTCAGTTACTAGAGATTTGCCCAGACTTGCCATTGTCAAGGGACAGTGCACTTCACTTGAAATTGTGCAGTATTACTTCATGTGTCTCCGTGGAAATTCCACCAATGGGAAACTCTCGCTGTAGTCATCTCCAAGTGTTGCTGCGTAAGAAAATATAACTAACAAAGGATGTGGTTTCAAGCAGAATGAGGAAAGGAGGGATTATCTTTATTTCAGTGCAGGTTGACCTTTCAAAGAAACAGTAATTCCTATCAAATAGGAGGTAAAATCTTTTGTAAAGAGACATGGACATGACACACTCAACTTTATGTCACTTTTTTTAAAACACCAAGGGCATTTGAGAAATTCTTGGCTGCTGAATTGTCCCTTTTTGCAAATTTCTCTTAGGTAAGACACTCCAGCTTCTTCAAACCATGGTACAGTTCCTTCCATGTAAAAAACCAAAGCAAAAAACAAAATAAATTAAAACAAAACCCATCAAATTACATTTGAGAACACACAATTGCTCAGCAGGCCCACTATTCAAGAAGCTAGAGGTACAGAATCCTCAGCCTTCAGCCCATGGCCTGAAGTTTTGTCTCTATCATGGCCCCTCAATTCCCTGGCATGTCCACATTAACTCATGAATCTTTACTCATTTCCTCTTCAAATGCACAGGATCCAATATATTTGAACCCTGTTCACCTGGGCTGTAATCATCCAAGGACACACCAGAGGAAGGGCAGCCACTCCCTTGCCTGGGGCCTTGGAGCTTATCACAATAGAAATGGACACCTGAACAAGGGGAGCCAAAACAAAGAGAGGCATATTCCTAAAGCCTGAAGCACAGAAGCTACCTATAGACCAGTAGTGGGATTTCACAAATTATGTAAGAATCTCTGTGCACATGCTTGGCATGGTCCCTCATGCCTATAATCCCAGCAATCTGGGGGCTGAGGTGGATGGATCCTTGGGAGTTCCAGTCCATCTTAGGCTACAAATTTATCTCAAGTCCTCTTTCAACAACTACATAAGATGCTGTTTCCAAAAAGAGGACAACATTAAACTAGACACACTTGGTCTAGGTCCCTGGGTTCACTACATGAGTTGTGGAGTCTAAATATTCCATGCCATGAGAAAATACCTGGGATTTCTAGTGAAAGGGGCATTTGAATCCCTTTTCTAAGGGTTTCCCTTTCACCATGTTACAGTTGAATTCTGGGAAAACCTGCTGGTGATAAGGTTTTGAGCTAGTACCTCATGTTTAGTGTTCAGGGTTATGCTGGAATGGCTGCAGACCTCCTTGAAATAGCAATTGCAGACAAGTGAACCCCGAGGAAGCTGGATAGTTGAAGCAGGCACTCCAAATATTCATGCACTGCAAGGATTCACTTTCATTTTGGGTCTCATCTTCTGGTTGCTGGCTTTTAGTGCTAACTGATACTACCATGGTGGCAGTAATCCAGCAGAGACTGCATGTATGGTTTGCAGGTTTGCTTCCCAAGCCACCAGAAATTTGGCAGAACCCAAATCATTGTGGCATTTTCTTTCCTCCCTTGAAACATTTGGCTTTCTAAGTTTGATAACTGAATAGACTGGGCTAGTCACCTTTGGACCCCATATACCACAAACAGAGCTAAAGACAGAGCCAATTACTTCCCTCCACTTGTCAAAATATGTCAAATTTGCTTGATCACCACAAGTTCAAAGAAAATTCTGAGGCAACTTAGAGAGGTGAAGCAAATACTGCATGATTTGAATGGCTGTGGTTGTATGAGGTGGAAAGCTGCAGAGTTGGGCTGAAACTGTTCACAGAAATCCACAGGCTTGTGGTTGCCAGGCAACCACACTGGGCTGAGATTGGCTGAACATCCCTGTGAGGTGGATTTTAGGCTCTAGGTTTGAAAATTTAAAAGACTGGGATAGTCAAGTTTGGAACCCATAGACCTCAGATATACCAAAAGGTTTTCCAATTACTTCCCTCCACTTCTCAAAATATGTCAAATTTTCTTGATCACTACAACTGTAAAAAAAATTCTGAGGCAACATAGAGAGGCTAATCAAATACTGCATGATTGGAATGGCTGTGGTTGTATGAGGTGGAAAGCTGCAGAGTTGGGCTGAAACAGTTCACAGAAATCCACAAGCTTGTGGTTGCCAGGCAACCAAAATGGGCTGTGATTGGCTGAGCACCATTGTGAGCTGGACTTTAGGCTCTAGGATACAAGTGTGCAGTAGGAGACCTGAGTCACAATGCTGGGCGTTGCCATGGAGACCTCAGTGGCACAGAGGACCTTGTAGGGCAAGATTTAAATAGGATGAATATTCTTGGCCTGGTATGCCACAATATTCTCTCTGAAGGCTTCACTGCTCAGTATTTGTGGATGGAAATGCTTGCCAATGTACACATTGATGTACTTTCAATGGGATATTAAATATGCCAGGGCCTGGCAGATGACCTCTGCCATGTCCTATCCTTGAGCATACGCTTTTCCCTTGTCATGTCAGTCATTTGGCTGAGTCCTGTTCCCTAAGCTATTCAGTCAAGACTTGCTCGCATCATTCACCTGCAGTAAAAGAGCTTTCTGTGAAATTTCTCAGCAGAAATCCTCTGCAAGCACATAGCTTTGGATATGAGAGACAGTGGTGGAAGTTGAATTTCAAGGGCAGATATTTGAAAACAATGAAACAAGCACCGAATAAGATCTTTACATGTTTCCCAGATGAATATGTTTGGAAATATGGGGGAAGATGGAGATCAAGGCTGGGAAGAGTGCACACCCATTTCAAGGTACAAAAACCAGGGAAAAACATGGGCAAGCAAGAGAGCTGGTTAATCTGATGTAAAAATCTTTGATGATGAAAGGAAAATTATATTCTCATGATGATATAATCAGGCTGTAGAAGTGAAGTTCTCATGTGGGTTGTCCTATGTGTGGCCTTCTGCATTGGGCAGTGGATGCAGGACAGGAGATCTTCAAATAAATCTGGTGGAACACAAAATACTGAAAAAAAAATTCAGCCTGAATCCTGTGTATTCCTTCCCTTTGAGAACATATATGGATAATGTACAAAGTTTCAAAAGAGAAAATGTCTATTGGGTCATGGTTTCAACAATGAAATGGTCACTTCACATAACATTTTGAATTTTGCTTTCACCGTTGCTCATGTACCAGGCCTGAGTAAAGCAGAATGCAGAGTAAGCCTCATCAATAGTTGTGCATTCCATAATTGGTTTTAAAACCAGTGAAACCCTTTGGACTTAGTGTTTGTATTTAATTGGTTGATTGGTTTTGCAAATTGTTTGTTTTCCTATTTTTAACTTTGTGAGTCAGGGAAGCCCTCACTCATAGTGATTTCGACCTCTCCAAAAGCTCTGAAGTTATTCATGTAACAGCTATTACATGCTATAAGTTTCTCCTATTAAAACTTGAAAGACTAACAGACTCTGCTACTTTTCATCTAAATTCAGTGTTGTGCTAAGTTCAGGGTTGGACTTTTTACAAGTCCTTTGAAATGTGTCCTCCTCTAGTCACTGGTCGTGCTGGAATTTACTTTCTTGTGAAGACAGGATTTGAGCACATTGACACAAGTACAGTTTGCCACTACTCTGGACACCTGGTTAAATATCGAGTTCCCTAAATGGTGTGTGTTTTACTTTGATCTCTGCTGACACTTTGCTCATCCAGTTAGAACCACAGGACTCCAGGCCATAGCGTTCCAGGCCTAAACAAGAAAATTTCCATTCCGTTTTGGGAGTTCATTTGTCTCTCATATTTACTTTTTCCACAAATGTGTGCTTCAGGAGAGGCCCTGTCCAAATGTGGAGAGGCCCATTTTCATTCACTCACTTTCAGACTTTCTAAGATTTTCAGTTACTAGAGATTTGCCCAGACTTGCCATTGTCAAGGGACAGTGCACTTCACTTGAAATTGTGCAGTATTACTTCATGTGTCTCCGTGGAAATTCCACCAATGGGAAACTCTCGCTGTAGTCATCTCCAAGTGTTGCTGCGTAAGAAAATATAACTAACAAAGGATGTGGTTTCAAGCAGAATGAGGAAAGGAGGGATTATCTTTATTTCAGTGCAGGTTGACCTTTCAAAGAAACAGTAATTCCTATCAAATAGGAGGTAAAATCTTTTGTAAAGAGACATGGACATGACACACTCAACTTTATGTCACTTTTTTTTAAAACGCCAAGGGCATTTGAGAAATTCTTGGCTGCTGAATTGTCCCTTTTTGCAAATTTCTCTTAGGTAAGACACTCCAGCTTCTTCAAACCATGGTACAGTTCCTTCCATGTAAAAAACCAAAGCAAAAAACAAAATAAATTAAAACAAAACCCATCAAATTACATTTGAGAACACACAATTGCTCAGCAGGCCCACTATTCAAGAAGCTAGAGGTACAGAATCCTCAGCCTTCAGCCCATGGCCTGAAGTTTTGTCTCTATCATGGCCCCTCAATTCCCTGGCATGTCCACATTAACTCATGAATCTTTACTCATTTCCTCTTCAAATGCACAGGATCCAATATATTTGAACCCTGTTCACCTGGGCTGTAATCATCCAAGGACACACCAGAGGAAGGGCAGCCACTCCCTTGCCTGGGGCCTTGGAGCTTATCACAATAGAAATGGACACCTGAACAAGGGGAGCCAAAACAAAGAGAGGCATATTCCTAAAGCCTGAAGCACAGAAGCTACCTATAGACCAGTAGTGGGATTTCACAAATTATGTAAGAATCTCTGTGCACATGCTTGGCATGGTCCCTCATGCCTATAATCCCAGCAATCTGGGGGCTGAGGTGGATGGATCCTTGGGAGTTCCAGTCCATCTTAGGCTACAAATTTATCTCAAGTCCTCTTTCAACAACTACATAAGATGCTGTTTCCAAAAAGAGGACAACATTAAACTAGACACACTTGGTCTAGGTCCCTGGGTTCACTACATGAGTTGTGGAGTCTAAATATTCCATGCCATGAGAAAATACCTGGGATTTCTGGTGAAAGGGGCATTTGCATCCCTTTTCTAAGGGTTTCCCTTTCACCATGTTACAGTTGAATTCTGGGAAAACCTGCTGGTGATAAGGTATTGAGCTAGTACCTCATGTTTAGTGTTCAGGGTTATGCTGGAATGGCTGCAGACCTCCTTGAAATAGCGATTGCAGACAAGTGAACCCCGAGGAAGCTGGATAGTTGAAGCAGGCACTCCAAATATTCATGCACTGCAAGGATTCACTTTCATTTTGGGTCTCATCTTCTGGTTGCTGGCTTTTAGTGCTAACTGATACTACCATGGTGGCAGTAATCCAGCAGAGACTGCATGTATGGTTTGCAGGTTTGCTTCCCAAGCCACCAGAAATTTGGCAGAACCCAAATCATTGTGGCATTTTCTTTCCTCCCTTGAAACATTTGGCTTTCTAAGTTTGATAACTGAATAGACTGGGCTCGTCACCTTTGGACCCCATATACCACAAACAGAGCTAAAGACAGAGCCAATTACTTCCCTCCACTTGTCAAAATATGTCAAATTTGCTTGATCACCACAAGTTCAAAGAAAATTCTGAGGCAACTTAGAGAGGTGAAGCAAATACTGCATGATTGGAATTGCTGTGGTTGTATGAGGTGGAAAGCTGCAGAGTTGGGCTGAAACTGTTCACAGAAATCCACAGGCTTGTGGTTGCCAGGCAACCACACTGGGCTGAGATTGGCTGAACATCCCTGTGAGGTGGATTTTAGGCTCTAGGTTTGAAAATTTAAAAGACTGGGATAGTCAAGTTTGGAACCCATAGACCTCAGACATACCAAAAGGTTTTCCAATTACTTCCCTCCACTTCTCAAAATATGTCAAATTTTCTTGATCACTACAACTGTAAAAAAAATTCTGAGGCAACATAGAGAGGCTAATCAAATACTGCATGATTGGAATGGCTGTGGTTGTATGAGGTGGAAAGCTGCAGAGTTGGGCTGAAACAGTTCACAGAAATCCACAAGCTTGTGGTTGCCAGGCAACCAAAATGGGCTGTGATTGGCTGAGCACCATTGTGAGCTGGACTTTAGGCTCTAGGATACAAGTGTGCAGTAGGAGACCTGAGTCACAATGCTGGGCGTTGCCATGGAGACCTCAGTGGCACAGAGGACCTTGTAGGGCAAGATTTAAATAGGATGAATATTCTTGGCCTGGTATGCCACAATATTCTCTCCGAAGGCTTCACTGCTCAGTATTTGTGGATGGAAATGCTTGCCAATCTACACATTGATGTACTTTCAATGGGATATTAAATATGCCAGGGCCTGGCAGATGACCTCTGCCATGTCCTATCCTTGAGCATACGTTTTCCCTTGTCATGTCAGTCATTTGGCTGAGTCCTGTTCCCTAAGCTATTCAGTCAAGACTTGCTGGCATCATTCACCTGCAGTATAAGAGCTTTCTGTGAAATTTCTCAGCAGAAATCCTCTGCAAGCACATAGCTTTGGATATGAGAGACAGTGGTGGAAGTTGAATTTCAAGGGCAGATATTTGAAAACAATGAAACAAGCCCCGAATAAGATCTTTACATGTTTCCCAGATGAATATGTTTGGAAATATGGGGGAAGATGGAGATCAAGGCTGGGAAGAGTGCACACCCATTTCAAGGTACAAAAACCAGGGAAAAACATGGGCAAGCAAGAGAGCTGGTTAATCTGATGTAAAAATCTTTGATGATGAAAGGAAAATTATATTCTCATGATGATATAATCAGGCTGTAGACGTGAAGTTTTCATGTGGGTTGTCCTATGTGTGCCCTTCTGCATTGGGCAGTGGATGCAGGACAGGAGATCTTCAAATAAATCTGGTGGAACACAAAATACTGAAAAAAATAATGCAGCCTAAATCCTGTGTATTCCTTCCCTTTGAGAACATATATGGATAATGTACGAAGTTTCAAAAGAGAAAATGTCTATTGGGTCATGGTTTCAACAATGAAATGGCCACTTCACATAACATTTTGAATTTTGCTTTCACCGTTGCTCATGTACCAGGCCTGAGTAAAGCAGAATGCAGAGTAAGCCTCATCAATAGTTGTGCATTCCATAAGTGATTTTAAAACCAGTGAAACCCTTTGGACTTAGTGTTTGTATTTAATTGGTTGATTGGTTTTGCAAATTGTTTGTTTTACTATTTTTAACTTTGTGAGTCAGGGAAGCCCTCACTCATAGTGATTTCGACCTCTCCAAAAGCTCTGAAGTTATTCATGTAACAGCTATTACATGCTATAAGTTTCTCCTATTAAAACTTGAAAGACTAACAGACTCTGCTACTTTTCATCTAAATTCAGTGTTGTGCTAAGTTCAGGGTTGGACTTTTTACAAGTCCTTTGAAATGTGTCCTCCTCTAGTCACTGGTCGTGCTGGAATTTACTTTCTTGTGAAGACAGGATTTGAGCACATTGACACAAGTACAGTTTGCCACTACTCTGGACACCTGGTTAAATATCGAGTTCCCTAAATGGTGTGTGTTTTACTTTGATCTCTGCTGACACTTTGCTCATCCAGTTAGAACCACAGGACTCCAGGCCATAGCGTTCCAGGCCTAAACAAGAAAATTTCCATTCCGTTTTGGGAGTTCATTTGTCTCTCATATTTACTTTTTCCACAAATGTGTGCTTCAGGAGAGGCCCTGTCCAAATGTGGAGAGGCCCATTTTCATTCACTCACTTTCAGACTTTCTAAGATTTTCAGTTACTAGAGATTTGCCCAGACTTGCCATTGTCAAGGGACAGTGCACTTCACTTGAAATTGTGCAGTATTACTTCATGTGTCTCCGTGGAAATTCCACCAATGGGAAACTCTCGCTGTAGTCATCTCCAAGTGTTGCTGCGTAAGAAAATATAACTAACAAAGGATGTGGTTTCAAGCAGAATGAGGAAAGGAGGGATTATCTTTATTTCAGTGCAGGTTGACCTTTCAAAGAAACAGTAATTCCTATCAAATAGGAGGTAAAATCTTTTGTAAAGAGACATGGACATGACACACTCAACTTTATGTCACTTTTTTTAAAACGCCAAGGGCATTTGAGAAATTCTTGGCTGCTGAATTGTCCCTTTTTGCAAATTTCTCTTAGGTAAGACACTCCAGCTTCTTCAAACCATGGTACAGTTCCTTCCATGTAAAAAACCAAAGCAAAAAACAAAATAAATTAAAACAAAACCCATCAAATTACATTTGAGAACACACAATTGCTCAGCAGGCCCACTATTCAAGAAGCTAGAGGTACAGAATCCTCAGCCTTCAGCCCATGGCCTGAAGTTTTGTCTCTATCATGGCCCCTCAATTCCCTGGCATGTCCACATTAACTCATGAATCTTTACTCATTTCCTCTTCAAATGCACAGGATCCAATATATTTGAACCCTGTTCACCTGGGCTGTAATCATCCAAGGACACACCAGAGGAAGGGCAGCCACTCCCTTGCCTGGGGCCTTGGAGCTTATCACAATAGAAATGGACACCTGAACAAGGGGAGCCAAAACAAAGAGAGGCATATTCCTAAAGCCTGAAGCACAGAAGCTACCTATAGACCAGTAGTGGGATTTCACAAATTATGTAAGAATCTCTGTGCACATGCTTGGCATGGTCCCTCATGCCTATAATCCCAGCAATCTGGGGGCTGAGGTGGATGGATCCTTGGGAGTTCCAGTCCATCTTAGGCTACAAATTTATCTCAAGTCCTCTTTCAACAACTACATAAGATGCTGTTTCCAAAAAGAGGACAACATTAAACTAGACACACTTGGTCTAGGTCCCTGGGTTCACTACATGAGTTGTGGAGTCTAAATATTCCATGCCATGAGAAAATACCTGGGATTTCTGGTGAAAGGGGCATTTGCATCCCTTTTCTAAGGGTTTCCCTTTCACCATGTTACAGTTGAATTCTGGGAAAACCTGCTGGTGATAAGGTATTGAGCTAGTACCTCATGTTTAGTGTTTAGGGTTATGCTGGAATGGCTGCAGACCTCCTTGAAATAGCGATTGCAGACAAGTGAACCCCGAGGAAGCTGGATAGATGAAGCAGGCACTCCAAATATTCATGCACTGCAAGGATTCACTTTCATTTTGGGTCTCATCTTCTGGTTGCTGGCTTTTAGTGCTAACTGATACTACCATGGTGGCAGTAATCCAGCAGAGACTGCATGTATGGTTTGCAGGTTTGCTTCCCAAGCCACCAGAAATTTGGCAGAACCCAAATCATTGTGGCATTTTCTTTCCTCCCTTGAAACATTTGGCTTTCTAAGTTTGATAACTGAATAGACTGGGCTAGTCACCTTTGGACCCCATATACCACAAACAGAGCTAAAGACAGAGCCAATTACTTCCCTCCACTTGTCAAAATATGTCAAATTTGCTTGATCACCACAAGTTCAAACAAAATTCTGAGGCAACTTAGAGAGGTGAAGCAAATACTGCATGATTGGAATGGCTGTGGTTGTATGAGGTGGAAAGCTGCAGAGTTGGGCTGAAACTGTTCACAGAAATCCACAGGCTTGTGGTTGCCAGGCAACCACACTGGGCTGAGATTGGCTGAACATCCCTGTGAGGTGGATTTTAGGCTCTAGGTTTGAAAATTTAAAAGACTGGGATAGTCAAGTTTGGAACCCATAGACCTCAGACATACCAAAAGGTTTTCCAATTACTTCCCTCCACTTCTCAAAATATGTCAAATTTTCTTGATCACTACAACTGTAAAAAAAATTCTGAGGCAACATAGAGAGGCTAATCAAATACTGCATGATTGGAATGGCTGTGGTTGTATGAGGTGGAAAGCTGCAGAGTTGGGCTGAAACAGTTCACAGAAATCCACAAGCTTGTGGTTGCCAGGCAACCAAAATGGGCTGTGATTGGCTGAGCACCATTGTGAGCTGGACTTTAGGCTCTAGGATACAAGTGTGCAGTAGGAGACCTGAGTCACAATGCTGGGCGTTGCCATGGAGACCTCAGTGGCACAGAGGACCTTGTAGGGCAAGATTTAAATAGGATGAATATTCTTGGCCTGGTATGCCACAATATTCTCTCTGAAGGCTTCACTGCTCAGTATTTGTGGATGGAAATGCTTGCCAATCTACACATTGATGTACTTTCAATGGGATATTAAATATGCCAGGGCCTGGCAGATGACCTCTGCCATGTCCTATCCTTGAGCATACGCTTTTCCCTTGTCATGTCAGTCATTTGGCTGAGTCCTGTTCCCTAAGCTATTCAGTCAAGACTTGCTGGCATCATTCACCTGCAGTATAAGAGCTTTCTGTGAAATTTCTCAGCAGAAATCCTCTGCAAGCACATAGCTTTGGATATGAGAGACAGTGGTGGAAGTTGAATTTCAAGGGCAGATATTTGAAAACAATGAAACAAGCCCCGAATAAGATCTTTACATGTTTCCCAGATGAATATGTTTGGAAATATGGGGGAAGATGGAGATCAAGGCTGGGAAGAGTGCACACCCATTTCAAGGTACAAAAACCAGGGAAAAACATGGGCAAGCAAGAGAGCTGGTTAATCTGATGTAAAAATCTTTGATGATGAAAGGAAAATTATATTCTCATGATGATATAATCAGGCTGTAGAAGTGAAGTTCTCATGTGGGTTGTCCTATGTGTGGCCTTCTGCATTGGGCAGTGGATGCAGGACAGGAGATCTTCAAATAAATCTGGTGGAACACAAAATACTGAAAAAAAAATTCAGCCTGAATCCTGTGTATTCCTTCCCTTTGAGAACATATATGGATAATGTATGAAGTTTCAAAAGAGAAAATGTCTATTGGGTCATGGTTTCAACAATGAAATGGTCACTTCACATAACATTTTGAATTTTGCTTTCACCGTTGCTCATGTACCAGGCCTGAGTAAAGCAGAATGCAGAGTAAGCCTCATCAATAGTTGGGCATTCCATAAGTGGTTTTAAAACCAGTGAAACCCTTTGGACTTAGTGTTTGTATTTAATTGGTTGATTGGTTTTGCAAATTGTTTGTTTTACTATTTTTAACTTTGTGAGTCAGGGAAGCCCTCACTCATAGTGATTTCGACCTCTCCAAAAGCTCTGAAGTTATTCATGTAACAGCTATTACATGCTATAAGTTTCTCCTATTAAAACTTGAAAGACTAACAGACTCTGCTACTTTTCATCTAAATTCAGTGTTGTGCTAAGTTCAGGGTTGGACTTTTTACAAGTCCTTTGAAATGTGTCCTCCTCTAGTCACTGGTCGTGCTGGAATTTACTTTCTTGTGAAGACAGGATTTGAGCACATTGACACAAGTACAGTTTGCCACTACTCTGGACACCTGGTTAAATATCGAGTTCCCTAAATGGTGTGTGTTTTACTTTGATCTCTGCTGACACTTTGCTCATCCAGTTAGAACCACAGGACTCCAGGCCATAGCGTTCCAGGCCTAAACAAGAAAATTTCCATTCCGTTTTGGGAGTTCATTTGTCTCTCATATTTACTTTTTCCACAAATGTGTGCTTCAGGAGAGGCCCTGTCCAAATGTGGAGAGGCCCATTTTCATTCACTCACTTTCAGACTTTCTAAGATTTTCAGTTACTAGAGATTTGCCCAGACTTGCCATTGTCAAGGGACAGTGCACTTCACTTGAAATTGTGCAGTATTACTTCATGTGTCTCCGTGGAAATTCCACCAATGGGAAACTCTCGCTGTAGTCATCTCCAAGTGTTGCTGCGTAAGAAAATATAACTAACAAAGGATGTGGTTTCAAGCAGAATGAGGAAAGGAGGGATTATCTTTATTTCAGTGCAGGTTGACCTTTCAAAGAAACAGTAATTCCTATCAAATAGGAGGTAAAATCTTTTGTAAAGAGACATGGACATGACACACTCAACTTTATGTCACTTTTTTTAAAACGCCAAGGGCATTTGAGAAATTCTTGGCTGCTGAATTGTCCCTTTTTGCAAATTTCTCTTAGGTAAGACACTCCAGCTTCTTCAAACCATGGTACAGTTCCTTCCATGTAAAAAACCAAAGCAAAAAACAAAATAAATTAAAACAAAACCCATCAAATTACATTTGAGAACACACAATTGCTCAGCAGGCCCACTATTCAAGAAGCTAGAGGTACAGAATCCTCAGCCTTCAGCCCATGGCCTGAAGTTTTGTCTCTATCATGGCCCCTCAATTCCCTGGCATGTCCACATTAACTCATGAATCTTTACTCATTTCCTCTTCAAATGCACAGGATCCAATATATTTGAACCCTGTTCACCTGGGCTGTAATCATCCAAGGACACACCAGAGGAAGGGCAGCCACTCCCTTGCCTGGGGCCTTGGAGCTTATCACAATAGAAATGGACACCTGAACAAGGGGAGCCAAAACAAAGAGAGGCATATTCCTAAAGCCTGAAGCACAGAAGCTACCTATAGACCAGTAGTGGGATTTCACAAATTATGTAAGAATCTCTGTGCACATGCTTGGCATGGTCCCTCATGCCTATAATCCCAGCAATCTGGGGGCTGAGGTGGATGGATCCTTGGGAGTTCCAGTCCATCTTAGGCTACAAATTTATCTCAAGTCCTCTTTCAACAACTACATAAGATGCTGTTTCCAAAAAGAGGACAACATTAAACTAGACACACTTGGTCTAGGTCCCTGGGTTCACTACATGAGTTGTGGAGTCTAAATATTCCATGCCATGAGAAAATACCTGGGATTTCTAGTGAAAGGGGCATTTGCATCCCTTTTCTAAGGGTTTCCCTTTCACCATGTTACAGTTGAATTCTGGGAAAACCTGCTGGTGATAAGGTTTTGAGCTAGTACCTCATGTTTAGTGTTCAGGGTTATGCTGGAATGGCTGCAGACCTCCTTGAAATAGCAATTGCAGACAAGTGAACCCCGAGGAAGCTGGATAGTTGAAGCAGGCACTCCAAATATTCATGCACTGCAAGGATTCACTTTCATTTTGGGTCTCATCTTCTGGTTGCTGGCTTTTAGTGCTAACTGATACTACCATGGTGGCAGTAATCCAGCAGAGACTGCATGTATGGTTTGCAGGTTTGCTTCCCAAGCCACCAGAAATTTGGCAGAACCCAAATCATTGTGGCATTTTCTTTCCTCCCTTGAAACATTTGGCTTTCTAAGTTTGATAACTGAATAGACTGGGCTAGTCACCTTTGGACCCCATATACCACAAACAGAGCTAAAGACAGAGCAAATTACTTCCCTCCACTTGTCAAAATATGTCAAATTTGCTTGATCACCACAAGTTCAAAGAAAATTCTGAGGCAACTTAGAGAGGTGAAGCAAATACTGCATGATTGGAATGGCTGTGGTTGTATGAGGTGGAAAGCTGCAGAGTTGGGCTGAAACTGTTCACAGAAATCCACAGGCTTGTGGTTGCCAGGCAACCACACTGGGCTGAGATTGGCTGAACATCCCTGTGAGGTGGATTTTAGGCTCTAGGTTTGAAAATTTAAAAGACTGGGATAGTCAAGTTTGGAACCCATAGACCTCAGATATACCAAAAGGTTTTCCAATTACTTCCCTCCACTTCTCAAAATATGTCAAATTTTCTTGATCACTACAACTGTAAAAAAAATTCTGAGGCAACATAGAGAGGCTAATCAAATACTGCATGATTGGAATGGCTGTGGTTGTATGAGGTGGAAAGCTGCAGAGTTGGGCTGAAACAGTTCACAGAAATCCACAAGCTTGTGGTTGCCAGGCAACCAAAATGGGCTGTGATTGGCTGAGCACCATTGTGAGCTGGACTTTAGGCTCTAGGATACAAGTGTGCAGTAGGAGACCTGAGTCACAATGCTGGGCGCTGCCATGGAGACCTCAGTGGCACAGAGGACCTTGTAGGGCAAGATTTAAATAGGATGAATATTCTTGGCCTGGTATGCCACAATATTCTCTCTGAAGGCTTCACTGCTCAGTATTTGTGGATGGAAATGCTTGCCAATGTACACATTGATGTACTTTCAATGGGATATTAAATATGCCAGGGCCTGGCAGATGACCTCTGCCATGTCCTATCCTTGAGCATACGCTTTTCCCTTGTCATGTCAGTCATTTGGCTGAGTCCTGTTCCCTAAGCTATTCAGTCAAGACTTGCTCGCATCATTCACCTGCAGTAAAAGAGCTTTCTGTGAAATTTCTCAGCAGAAATCCTCTGCAAGCACATAGCTTTGGATATGAGAGACAGTGGTGGAAGTTGAATTTCAAGGGCAGATATTTGAAAACAATGAAACAAGCCCCGAATAAGATCTTTACATGTTTCCCAGATGAATATGTTTGGAAATATGGGGGAAGATGGAGATCAAGGCTGGGAAGAGTGCACACCCATTTCAAGGTACAAAAACCAGGGAAAAACATGGGCAAGCAAGAGAGCTGGTTAATCTGATGTAAAAATCTTTGATGATGAAAGGAAAATTATATTCTCATGATGATATAATCAGGCTGTAGAAGTGAAGTTCTCATGTGGGTTGTCCTATGTGTGGCCTTCTGCATTGGGCAGTGGATGCAGGACAGGAGATCTTCAAATAAATCTGGTGGAACACAAAATACTGAAAAAAAAATTCAGCCTGAATCCTGTGTATTCCTTCCCTTTGAGAACATATATGGATAATGTACAAAGTTTCAAAAGAGAAAATGTCTATTGGGTCATGGTTTCAACAATGAAATGGTCACTTCACATAACATTTTGAATTTTGCTTTCACCGTTGCTCATGTACCAGGCCTGAGTAAAGCAGAATGCAGAGTAAGCCTCATCAATAGTTGTGCATTCCATAATTGGTTTTAAAACCAGTGAAACCCTTTGGACTTAGTGTTTGTATTTAATTGGTTGATTGGTTTTGCAAATTGTTTGTTTTCCTATTTTTAACTTTGTGAGTCAGGGAAGCCCTCACTCATAGTGATTTCGACCTCTCCAAAAGCTCTGAAGTTATTCATGTAACAGCTATTACATGCTATAAGTTTCTCCTATTAAAACTTGAAAGACTAACAGACTCTGCTACTTTTCATCTAAATTCAGTGTTGTGCTAAGTTCAGGGTTGGACTTTTTACAAGTCCTTTGAAATGTGTCCTCCTCTAGTCACTGGTCGTGCTGGAATTTACTTTCTTGTGAAGACAGGATTTGAGCACATTGACACAAGTACAGTTTGCCACTACTCTGGACACCTGGTTAAATATCGAGTTCCCTAAATGGTGTGTGTTTTACTTTGATCTCTGCTGACACTTTGCTCATCCAGTTAGAACCACAGGACTCCAGGCCATAGCGTTCCAGGCCTAAACAAGAAAATTTCCATTCCGTTTTGGGAGTTCATTTGTCTCTCATATTTACTTTTTCCACAAATGTGTGCTTCAGGAGAGGCCCTGTCCAAATGTGGAGAGGCCCATTTTCATTCACTCTCTTTCAGACTTTCTAAGATTTTCAGTTACTAGAGATTTGCCCAGACTTGCCATTGTCAAGGGACAGTGCACTTCACTTGAAATTGTGCAGTATTACTTCATGTGTCTCCGTGGAAATTCCACCAATGGGAAACTCTCGCTGTAGTCATCTCCAAGTGTTGCTGCGTAAGAAAATATAACTAACAAAGGATGTGGTTTCAAGCAGAATTAAGAAAGGAGGGATTATCTTTATTTCAGTGCAGGTTGACCTTTCAAAGAAACAGTAATTCCTATCAAATAGGAGGTAAAATCTTTTGTAAAGAGACATGGACATGACACACTCAACTTTATGTCACTTTTTTTAAAACGCCAAGGGCATTTGAGAAATTCTTGGCTGCTGAATTGTCCCTTTTTGCAAATTTCTCTTAGGTAAGACACTCCAGCTTCTTCAAACCATGGTACAGTTCCTTCCATGTAAAAAACCAAAGCAAAAAACAAAATAAATTAAAACAAAACCCATCAAATTACATTTGAGAACACACAATTGCTCAGCAGGCCCACTATTCAAGAAGCTAGAGGTACAGAATCCTCAGCCTTCAGCCCATGGCCTGAAGTTTTGTCTCTATCATGGCCCCTCAATTCCCTGGCATGTCCACATTAACTCATGAATCTTTACTCATTTCCTCTTCAAATGCACAGGATCCAATATATTTGAACCCTGTTCACCTGGGCTGTAATCATCCAAGGACACACCAGAGGAAGAGCAGCCACTCCCTTGCCTGGGGCCTTGGAGCTTATCACAATAGAAATGGACACCTGAACAAGGGGAGCCAAAACAAAGAGAGGCATATTCCTAAAGCCTGAAGCACAGAAGCTACCTATAGACCAGTAGTGGGATTTCACAAATTATGTAAGAATCTCTGTGCACATGCTTGGCATGGTCCCTCATGCCTATAATCCCAGCAATCTGGGGGCTGAGGTGGATGGATCCTTGGGAGTTCCAGTCCATCTTAGGCTACAAATTTATCGCAAGTACTCTTTCAACAACTACATAAGATGCTGTTTCCAAAAAGAGGACAACATTAAACTAGACACACTTGGTCTAGGTCCCTGGGTTCACTACATGAGTTGTGGAGTCTAAATATTCCATGCCATGAGAAAATACCTGGGATTTCTAGTGAAAGGGGCATTTGCATCCCTTTTCTAAGGGTTTCCCTTTCACCATGTTACAGTTGAATTCTGGGAAAACCTGCTGGTGATAAGGTTTTGAGCTAGTACCTCATGTTTAGTGTTCAGGGTTATGCTGGAATGGCTGCAGACCTCCTTGAAATAGCAATTGCAGACAAGTGAACCCCGAGGAAGCTGGATAGTTGAAGCAGGCACTCCAAATATTCATGCACTGCAAGGATTCACTTTCATTTTGGGTCTCATCTTCTGGTTGCTGGCTTTTAGTGCTAACTGATACTACCATGGTGGCAGTAATCCAGCAGAGACTGCATGTATGGTTTGCAGGTTTGCTTCCCAAGCCACCAGAAACTTGGCAGAACCCAAATCATTGTGGCATTTTCTTTCCTCCCTTGAAACATTTGGCTTTCTAAGTTTGATAACTGAATAGAGTGGGCTAGTCACCTTTGGACCCCATATACCACAAACAGAGCTAAAGACAGAGCCAATTACTTCCCTCCACTTGTCAAAATATGTCAAATTTGCTTGATCACCACAAGTTCGAAGAAAATTCTGAGGCAACTTATAGAGGTGAAGCAAATACTGCATGATTGGAATGGCTGTGGTTGTATGAGGTGGAAAGCTGCAGAGTTGGGCTGAAACTGTTCACAGAAATCCACAGGCTTGTGGTTGCCAGGCAACCACACTGGGCTGAGATTGGCTGAACATCCCTGTGAGGTGGATTTTAGGCTCTAGGTTTGAAAATTTAAAAGACTGGGATAGTCAAGTTTGGAACCCATAGACCTCAGACATACCAAAAGGTTTTCCAATTACTTCCCTCCACTTCTCAAAATATGTCAAATTTTCTTGATCACTACAACTGTAAAAAAAATTCTGAGGCAACATAGAGAGGCTAATCAAATACTGCATGATTGGAATGGCTGTGGTTGTATGAGGTGGAAAGCTGCAGAGTTGGGCTGAAACAGTTCACAGAAATCCACAAGCTTGTGGTTGCCAGGCAACCAAAATGGGCTGTGATTGGCTGAGCACCATTGTGAGCTGGACTTTAGGCTCTAGGATACAAGTGTGCAGTAGGAGACCTGAGTCACAATGCTGGGCGTTGCCATGGAGACCTCAGTGGCACAGAGGACCTTGTAGGGCAAGATTTAAATAGGATGAATATTCTTGGCCTGGTATGCCACAATATTCTCTCTGAAGGCTTCACTGCTCAGTATTTGTGGATGGAAATGCTTGCCAATCTACACATTGATGTACTTTCAATGGGATATTAAATATGCCAGGGCCTGGCAGATGACCTCTGCCATGTCCTATCCTTGAGCATACGCTTTTCCCTTGTCATGTCAGTCATTTGGCTGAGTCCTGTTCCCTAAGCTATTCAGTCAAGACTTGCTGGCATCATTCACCTGCAGTATAAGAGCTTTCTGTGAAATTTCTCAGCAGAAATCCTCTGCAAGCACATAGCTTTGGATATGAGAGACAGTGGTGGAAGTTGAATTTCAAGGGCAGATATTTGAAAACAATGAAACAAGCCCCGAATAAGATCTTTACATGTTTCCCAGATGAATATGTTTGGAAATATGGGGGAAGATGGAGATCAAGGCTGGGAAGAGTGCACACCCATTTCAAGGTACAAAAACCAGGGAAAAACATGGGCAAGCAAGAGAGCTGGTTAATCTGATGTAAAAATCTTTGATGATGAAAGGAAAACTATATTCTCATGATGATATAATCCGGCTGTAGAAGTGAAGTTTTCATGTGGGTTGTCCTATGTGTGGCCTTCTGCATTGGGCAGTGGATGCAGGACAGGAGATCTTCAAATAAATCTGGTGGAACACAAAATACTGAAAAAAACAATTCAGCCTAAATCATGTGTATTCCTTCCCTTTGAGAACATATATGGATAATGTACGAAGTTTCAAAAGAGAAAATGTCTATTAGGTCATGGTTTCAACAATGAAATGGTCACTTCACATAACATTTTGAATTTTGCTTTCACCGTTGCTCATGTACCAGGCCTGAGTAAAGCAGAATGCAGAGTAAGCCTCATCAATAGTTGTGCATTCCATAAGTGGTTTTAAAACCAGTGAAACCCTTTGGACTTAGTGTTTGTATTTAATTGGTTGAATGGTATTGCAAATTGTTTGTTTTACTATTTTTAACTTTGTGAGTCAGGGAAGCCCTCACTCATAGTGATTTCGACCTCTCCAAAAGCTCTGAAGATATTCATGTAACAGCTATTACATGCTATAAGTTTCTCCTATTAAAACTTGAAAGACTAACAGTCTCTGCTACTTTTCATCTATATTCAGTGTTGTGCTAAGTTCAGGGTTTGACTTTTTACAAGTCATTTGAAATGTGTCCTCCTCTAGTCACTGGTCGTGCTGGAATTTACTTTCTTGTGAAGACAGGATTTGAGCAAATTGACACAAGTACAGTTTGCCATTACTCTGGACACCTGGTTAAATATCGAGTTCCCTAAATGGTGTGTGTTTTACTTTGATCTCTGCTGACACTTTGCTCATCCAGTTAGAACCACAGGACTCCAGGCCATAGCGTTCCAGGCCTAAACAAGAAAATTTCCATTCCGTTTTGGGAGTTCATTTGTCTCTCATATTTACTTTTTCCATAAATGTGTGCTTCAGGAGAGGCCCTGTCCAAATGTGGAGAGGCCCATTTTCATTCACTCACTTTCAGACTTTCTAAGATTTTCAGTTACTAGAGATTTGCCCAGACTTGCCATTGTCAAGGGACAGTGCACTTCACTTGAAATTGTGCAGTATTACTTCATGTGTCTCCGTGGAAATTCCACCAATGGGAAACTCTCGCTGTAGTCATCTCCAAGTGTTGCTGCGTAAGAAAATATAACTAACAAAGGATGTGGTTTCAAGCAGAATGAGGAAAGGAGGGATTATCTTTATTTCAGTGCAGGTTGACCTTTCAAAGAAACAGTAATTCCTATCAAATAGGAGGTAAAATCTTTTGTAAAGAGACATGGACATGACACACTCAACTTTATGTCACTTTTTTTAAAACGCCAAGGGCATTTGAGAAATTCTTGGCTGCTGAATTGTCCCTTTTTGCAAATTTCTCTTAGGTAAGACACTCCAGCTTCTTCAAACCATGGTACAGTTCCTTCCATGTAAAAAACCAAAGCAAAAAACAAAATAAATTAAAACAAAACCCATCAAATTACATTTGAGAACACACAATTGCTCAGCAGGCCCACTATTCAAGAAGCTAGAGGTACAGAATCCTCAGCCTTCAGCCCATGGCCTGAAGTTTTGTCTCTATCATGGCCCCTCAATTCCCTGGCATGTCCACATTAACTCATGAATCTTTACTCATTTCCTCTTCAAATGCACAGGATCCAATATATTTGAACCCTGTTCACCTGGGCTGTAATCATCCAAGGACACACCAGAGGAAGGGCAGCCACTCCCTTGCCTGGGGCCTTGGAGCTTATCACAATAGAAATGGACACCTGAACAAGGGGAGCCAAAACAAAGAGAGGCATATTCCTAAAGCCTGAAGCACAGAAGCTACCTATAGACCAGTAGTGGGATTTCACAAATTATGTAAGAATCTCTGTGCACATGCTTGGCATGGTCCCTCATGCCTATAATCCCAGCAATCTGGGGGCTGAGGTGGATGGATCCTTGGGAGTTCCAGTCCATCTTGGGCTACGAATTTATCTCAAGGCCTCTTTCAACAACTACATAAGATGCTGTTTCCAAAAAGAGGACAACATTAAACTAGACACACTTGGTCTAGGTCCCTGGGTTCACTACATGAGTTGTGGAGTCTAAATATTCCATATCATGAGAAAATACCTGGGATTTCTAGTGAAAGGGGCATTTGCATCCCTTTTCTAAGGGTTTCCCTTTCACCATGTTACAGTTGAATTCTGGGAAAACCTGCTGGTGATAAGGTTTTGAGCTAGTACCTCATGTTTAGTGTTCAGGGTTATGCTGGAATGGCTGCAGACCTCCTTGAAATAGCAATTGCAGACAAGTGAACCCCGAGGAAGCTGGATAGTTGAAGCAGGCACTCCAAATATTCATGCACTGCAAGGATTCACTTTCATTTTGGGTCTCATCTTCTGGTTGCTGGCTTTTAGTGCTAACTGATACTACCATGGTGGCAGTAATCCAGCAGAGACTGCATGTATGGTTTGCAGGTTTGCTTCCCAAGCCACCAGAAACTTGGCAGAACCCAAATCATTGTGGCATTTTCTTTCCTCCCTTGAAACATTTGGCTTTCTAAGTTTGATAACTGAATAGAGTGGGCTAGTCACCTTTGGACCCCATATACCACAAACAGAGCTAAAGACAGAGCCAATTACTTCCCTCCACTTGTCAAAATATGTCAAATTTGCTTGATCACCACAAGTTCGAAGAAAATTCTGAGGCAACTTATAGAGGTGAAGCAAATACTGCATGATTGGAATGGCTGTGGTTGTATGAGGTGGAAAGCTGCAGAGTTGGGCTGAAACTGTTCACAGAAATCCACAGGCTTGTGGTTGCCAGGCAACCACACTGGGCTGAGATTGGCTGAACATCCCTGTGAGGTGGATTTTAGGCTCTAGGTTTGAAAATTTAAAAGACTGGGATAGTCAAGTTTGGAACCCATAGACCTCAGACATACCAAAAGGTTTTCCAATTACTTCCCTCCACTTCTCAAAATATGTCAAATTTTCTTGATCACTACAACTGTAAAAAAAATTCTGAGGCAACATAGAGAGGCTAATCAAATACTGCATGATTGGAATGGCTGTGGTTGTATGAGGTGGAAAGCTGCAGAGTTGGGCTGAAACAGTTCACAGAAATCCACAAGCTTGTGGTTGCCAGGCAACCAAAATGGGCTGTGATTGGCTGAGCACCATTGTGAGCTGGACTTTAGGCTCTAGGATACAAGTGTGCAGTAGGAGACCTGAGTCACAATGCTGGGCGTTGCCATGGAGACCTCAGTGGCACAGAGGACCTTGTAGGGCAAGATTTAAATAGGATGAATATTCTTGGCCTGGTATGCCACAATATTCTCTCTGAAGGCTTCACTGCTCAGTATTTGTGGATGGAAATGCTTGCCAATCTACACATTGATGTACTTTCAATGGGATATTAAATATGCCAGGGCCTGGCAGATGACCTCTGCCATGTCCTATCCTTGAGCATACGCTTTTCCCTTGTCATGTCAGTCATTTGGCTGAGTCCTGTTCCCTAAGCTATTCAGTCAAGACTTGCTGGCATCATTCACCTGCAGTATAAGAGCTTTCTGTGAAATTTCTCAGCAGAAATCCTCTGCAAGCACATAGCTTTGGATATGAGAGACAGTGGTGGAAGTTGAATTTCAAGGGCAGATATTTGAAAACAATGAAACAAGCCCCGAATAAGATCTTTACATGTTTCCCAGATGAATATGTTTGGAAATATGGGGGAAGATGGAGATCAAGGCTGGGAAGAGTGCACACCCATTTCAAGGTACAAAAACCAGGGAAAAACATGGGCAAGCAAGAGAGCTGGTTAATCTGATGTAAAAATCTTTGATGATGAAAGGAAAACTATATTCTCATGATGATATAATCCGGCTGTAGAAGTGAAGTTTTCATGTGGGTTGTCCTATGTGTGGCGTTCTGCATTGGGCAGTGGATGCAGGACAGGAGATCTTCAAATAAATCTGGTGGAACACAAAATACTGAAAAAAACAATTCAGCCTAAATCATGTGTATTCCTTCCCTTTGAGAACATATATGGATAATGTACGAAGTTTCAAAAGAGAAAATGTCTATTAGGTCATGGTTTCAACAATGAAATGGTCACTTCACATAACATTTTGAATTTTGCTTTCACCGTTGCTCATGTACCAGGCCTGAGTAAAGCAGAATGCAGAGTAAGCCTCATCAATAGTTGTGCATTCCATAAGTGGTTTTAAAACCAGTGAAACCCTTTGGACTTAGTGTTTGTATTTAATTGGTTGAATGGTATTGCAAATTGTTTGTTTTACTATTTTTAACTTTGTGAGTCAGGGAAGCCCTCACTCATAGTGATTTCGACCTCTCCAAAAGCTCTGAAGATATTCATGTAACAGCTATTACATGCTATAAGTTTCTCCTATTAAAACTTGAAAGACTAACAGTCTCTGCTACTTTTCATCTATATTCAGTGTTGTGCTAAGTTCAGGGTTTGACTTTTTACAAGTCATTTGAAATGTGTCCTCCTCTAGTCACTGGTCGTGCTGGAATTTACTTTCTTGTGAAGACAGGATTTGAGCAAATTGACACAAGTACAGTTTGCCATTACTCTGGACACCTGGTTAAATATCGAGTTCCCTAAATGGTGTGTGTTTTACTTTGATCTCTGCTGACACTTTGCTCATCCAGTTAGAACCACAGGACTCCAGGCCATAGCGTTCCAGGCCTAAACAAGAAAATTTCCATTCCGTTTTGGGAGTTCATTTGTCTCTCATATTTACTTTTTCCATAAATGTGTGCTTCAGGAGAGGCCCTGTCCAAATGTGGAGAGGCCCATTTTCATTCACTCACTTTCAGACTTTCTAAGATTTTCAGTTACTAGAGATTTGCCCAGACTTGCCATTGTCAAGGGACAGTGCACTTCACTTGAAATTGTGCAGTATTACTTCATGTGTCTCCGTGGAAATTCCACCAATGGGAAACTCTCGCTGTAGTCATCTCCAAGTGTTGCTGCGTAAGAAAATATAACTAACAAAGGATGTGGTTTCAAGCAGAATGAGGAAAGGAGGGATTATCTTTATTTCAGTGCAGGTTGACCTTTCAAAGAAACAGTAATTCCTATCAAATAGGAGGTAAAATCTTTTGTAAAGAGACATGGACATGACACACTCAACTTTATGTCACTTTTTTTAAAACGCCAAGGGCATTTGAGAAATTCTTGGCTGCTGAATTGTCCCTTTTTGCAAATTTCTCTTAGGTAAGACACTCCAGCTTCTTCAAACCATGGTACAGTTCCTTCCATGTAAAAAACCAAAGCAAAAAACAAAATAAATTAAAACAAAACCCATCAAATTACATTTGAGAACACACAATTGCTCAGCAGGCCCACTATTCAAGAAGCTAGAGGTACAGAATCCTCAGCCTTCAGCCCATGGCCTGAAGTTTTGTCTCTATCATGGCCCCTCAATTCCCTGGCATGTCCACATTAACTCATGAATCTTTACTCATTTCCTCTTCAAATGCACAGGATCCAATATATTTGAACCCTGTTCACCTGGGCTGTAATCATCCAAGGACACACCAGAGGAAGGGCAGCCACTCCCTTGCCTGGGGCCTTGGAGCTTATCACAATAGAAATGGACACCTGAACAAGGGGAGCCAAAACAAAGAGAGGCATATTCCTAAAGCCTGAAGCACAGAAGCTACCTATAGACCAGTAGTGGGATTTCACAAATTATGTAAGAATCTCTGTGCACATGCTTGGCATGGTCCCTCATGCCTATAATCCCAGCAATCTGGGGGCTGAGGTGGATGGATCCTTGGGAGTTCCAGTCCATCTTGGGCTACGAATTTATCTCAAGGCCTCTTTCAACAACTACATAAGATGCTGTTTCCAAAAAGAGGACAACATTAAACTAGACACACTTGGTCTAGGTCCCTGGGTTCACTACATGAGTTGTGGAGTCTAAATATTCCATATCATGAGAAAATACCTGGGATTTCTAGTGAAAGGGGCATTTGCATCCCTTTTCTAAGGGTTTCCCTTTCACCATGTTACAGTTGAATTCTGGGAAAACCTGCTGGTGATAAGGTTTTGAGCTAGTACCTCATGTTTAGTGTTCAGGGTTATGCTGGAATGGCTGCAGACCTCCTTGAAATAGCAATTGCAGACAAGTGAACCCCGAGGAAGCTGGATAGTTGAAGCAGGCACTCCAAATATTCATGCACTGCAAGGATTCACTTTCATTTTGGGTCTCATCTTCTGGTTGCTGGCTTTTAGTGCTAACTGATACTACCATGGTGGCAGTAATCCAGCAGAGACTGCATGTATGGTTTGCAGGTTTGCTTCCCAAGCCACCAGAAACTTGGCAGAACCCAAATCATTGTGGCATTTTCTTTCCTCCCTTGAAACATTTGGCTTTCTAAGTTTGATAACTGAATAGAGTGGGCTAGTCACCTTTGGACCCCATATACCACAAACAGAGCTAAAGACAGAGCCAATTACTTCCCTCCACTTGTCAAAATATGTCAAATTTGCTTGATCACCACAAGTTCGAAGAAAATTCTGAGGCAACTTATAGAGGTGAAGCAAATACTGCATGATTGGAATGGCTGTGGTTGTATGAGGTGGAAAGCTGCAGAGTTGGGCTGAAACTGTTCACAGAAATCCACAGGCTTGTGGTTGCCAGGCAACCACACTGGGCTGAGATTGGCTGAACATCCCTGTGAGGTGGATTTTAGGCTCTAGGTTTGAAAATTTAAAAGACTGGGATAGTCAAGTTTGGAACCCATAGACCTCAGACATACCAAAAGGTTTTCCAATTACTTCCCTCCACTTCTCAAAATATGTCAAATTTTCTTGATCACTACAACTGTAAAAAAAATTCTGAGGCAACATAGAGAGGCTAATCAAATACTGCATGATTGGAATGGCTGTGGTTGTATGAGGTGGAAAGCTGCAGAGTTGGGCTGAAACAGTTCACAGAAATCCACAAGCTTGTGGTTGCCAGGCAACCAAAATGGGCTGTGATTGGCTGAGCACCATTGTGAGCTGGACTTTAGGCTCTAGGATACAAGTGTGCAGTAGGAGACCTGAGTCACAATGCTGGGCGTTGCCATGGAGACCTCAGTGGCACAGAGGACCTTGTAGGGCAAGATTTAAATAGGATGAATATTCTTGGCCTGGTATGCCACAATATTCTCTCTGAAGGCTTCACTGCTCAGTATTTGTGGATGGAAATGCTTGCCAATCTACACATTGATGTACTTTCAATGGGATATTAAATATGCCAGGGCCTGGCAGATGACCTCTGCCATGTCCTATCCTTGAGCATACGCTTTTCCCTTGTCATGTCAGTCATTTGGCTGAGTCCTGTTCCCTAAGCTATTCAGTCAAGACTTGCTGGCATCATTCACCTGCAGTATAAGAGCTTTCTGTGAAATTTCTCAGCAGAAATCCTCTGCAAGCACATAGCTTTGGATATGAGAGACAGTGGTGGAAGTTGAATTTCAAGGGCAGATATTTGAAAACAATGAAACAAGCCCCGAATAAGATCTTTACATGTTTCCCAGATGAATATGTTTGGAAATATGGGGGAAGATGGAGATCAAGGCTGGGAAGAGTGCACACCCATTTCAAGGTACAAAAACCAGGGAAAAACATGGGCAAGCAAGAGAGCTGGTTAATCTGATGTAAAAATCTTTGATGATGAAAGGAAAACTATATTCTCATGATGATATAATCCGGCTGTAGAAGTGAAGTTTTCATGTGGGTTGTCCTATGTGTGGCCTTCTGCATTGGGCAGTGGATGCAGGACAGGAGATCTTCAAATAAATCTGGTGGAACACAAAATACTGAAAAAAACAATTCAGCCTAAATCATGTGTATTCCTTCCCTTTGAGAACATATATGGATAATGTACGAAGTTTCAAAAGAGAAAATGTCTATTAGGTCATGGTTTCAACAATGAAATGGTCACTTCACATAACATTTTGAATTTTGCTTTCACCGTTGCTCATGTACCAGGCCTGAGTAAAGCAGAATGCAGAGTAAGCCTCATCAATAGTTGTGCATTCCATAAGTGGTTTTAAAACCAGTGAAACCCTTTGGACTTAGTGTTTGTATTTAATTGGTTGAATGGTATTGCAAATTGTTTGTTTTACTATTTTTAACTTTGTGAGTCAGGGAAGCCCTCACTCATAGTGATTTCGACCTCTCCAAAAGCTCTGAAGTTATTCATGTAACAGCTATTACATGCTATAAGTTTCTCCTATTAAAACTTGAAAGACTAACAGTCTCTGCTACTTTTCATCTATATTCAGTGTTGTGCTAAGTTCAGGGTTTGACTTTTTACAAGTCCTTTGAAATGTGTCCTCCTCTAGTCACTGGTCGTGCTGGAATTTACTTTCTTGTGAAGACAGGATTTGAGCAAATTGACACAAGTACAGTTTGCCATTACTCTGGACACCTGGTTAAATATCGAGTTCCCTAAATGGTGTGTGTTTTACTTTGATCTCTGCTGACACTTTGCTCATCCAGTTAGAACCACAGGACTCCAGGCCATAGCGTTCCAGGCCTAAACAAGAAAATTTCCATTCCGTTTTGGGAGTTCATTTGTCTCTCATATTTACTTTTTCCACAAATGTGTGCTTCAGGAGAGGCCCTGTCCAAATGTGGAGAGGCCCATTTTCATTCACTCACTTTCAGACTTTCTAAGATTTTCAGTTACTAGAGATTTGCCCAGACTTGCCATTGTCAAGGGACAGTGCACTTCACTTGAAATTGTGCAGTATTACTTCATGTGTCTCCGTGGAAATTCCACCAATGGGAAACTCTCGCTGTAGTCATCTCCAAGTGTTGCTGCGTAAGAAAATATAACTAACAAAGGATGTGGTTTCAAGCAGAATGAGGAAAGGAGGGATTATCTTTATTTCAGTGCAGGTTGACCTTTCAAAGAAACAGTAATTCCTATCAAATAGGAGGTAAAATCTTTTGTAAAGAGACATGGACATGACACACTCAACTTTATGTCACTTTTTTTAAAACGCCAAGGGCATTTGAGAAATTCTTGGCTGCTGAATTGTCCCTTTTTGCAAATTTCTCTTAGGTAAGACACTCCAGCTTCTTCAAACCATGGTACAGTTCCTTCCATGTAAAAAACCAAAGCAAAAAACAAAATAAATTAAAACAAAACCCATCAAATTACATTTGAGAACACACAATTGCTCAGCAGGCCCACTATTCAAGAAGCTAGAGGTACAGAATCCTCAGCCTTCAGCCCATGGCCTGAAGTTTTGTCTCTATCATGGCCCCTCAATTCCCTGGCATGTCCACATTAACTCATGAATCTTTACTCATTTCCTCTTCAAATGCACAGGATCCAATATATTTGAACCCTGTTCACCTGGGCTGTAATCATCCAAGGACACACCAGAGGAAGGGCAGCCACTCCCTTGCCTGGGGCCTTGGAGCTTATCACAATAGAAATGGACACCTGAACAAGGGGAGCCAAAACAAAGGGAGGCATATTCCTAAAGCCTGAAGCACAGAAGCTACCTATAGACCAGTAGTGGGATTTCACAAATTATGTAAGAATCTCTGTGCACATGCTTGGCATGGTCCCTCATGCCTATAATCCCAGCAATCAGGGGGCTGAGGTGGATGGATCCTTGGGAGTTCCAGTCCATCTTAGGCTACAAATTTATCTCAAGTCCTCTTTCAACAACTACATAAGATGCTGTTTCCAAAAAGAGGACAACATTAAACTAGACACACTTGGTCTAGGTCCCTGGGTTCACTACATGAGTTGTGGAGTCTAAATATTCCATGCCATGAGAAAATACCTGGGATTTCTGGTGAAAGGGGCATTTGCATCCCTTTTCTAAGGGTTTCCCTTTCACCATGTTACAGTTGAATTCTGGGAAAACCTGCTGGTGATAAGGTATTGAGCTAGTACCTCATGTTTAGTGTTCAGGGTTATGCTGGAATGGCTGCAGACCTCCTTGAAATAGCGATTGCAGACAAGTGAACCCCGAGGAAGCTGGATAGTTGAAGCAGGCACTCCAAATATTCATGCACTGCAAGGATTCACTTTCATTTTGGGTCTCATCTTCTGGTTGCTGGCTTTTAGTGCTAACTGATACTACCATGGTGGCAGTAATCCAGCAGAGACTGCATGTATGGTTTGCAGGTTTGCTTCCCAAGCCACCAGAAATTTGGCAGAACCCAAATCATTGTGGCATTTTCTTTCCTCCCTTGAAACATTTGGCTTTCTAAGTTTGATAACTGAATAGACTGGGCTAGTCACCTTTGGACCCCATATACCACAAACAGAGCTAAAGACAGAGCCAATTACTTCCCTCCACTTGTCAAAATATGTCAAATTTGCTTGATCACCACAAGTTCAAAGAAAATTCTGAGGCAACTTAGAGAGGTGAAGCAAATATTGCATGATTGGAATTGCTGTGGTTGTATGAGGTGGACAGCTGTAGAGTTGGGCTGAAACTGTTCACAGAAATCCACAGGCTTGTGGTTGCCAGGCAACCACACTGGGCTGAGATTGGCTGAACATCCCTGTGAGGTGGATTTTAGGCTCTAGGTTTGAAAATTTAAAAGACTGGGATAGTCAAGTTTGGAACCCATAGACCTCAGACATACCAAAAGGTTTTCCAATTACTTCCCTCCACTTCTCAAAATATGTCAAATTTTCTTGATCACTACAACTGTAAAAAAAATTCTGAGGCAACATAGAGAGGCTAATCAAATACCGCATGATTGGAATGGCTGTGGTTGTATGAGGTGGAAAGCTGCACAGTTGGGCTGAAACAGTTCACAGAAATCCACAAGCTTGTGGTTGCCAGGCAACCAAAATGGGCTGTGATTGGCTGAGCACCATTGTGAGCTGGACTTTAGGCTCTAGGATACAAGTGTGCAGTAGGAGACCTGAGTCACAATGCTGGGCGTTGCCATGGAGACCTCAGTGGCACAGAGGACCTTGTAGGGCAAGATTTAAATAGGATGAATATTCTTGGCCTGGTATGCCACAATATTCTCTCCGAAGGCTTCACTGCTCAGTATTTGTGGATGGAAATGCTTTCCAATCTACACATTGATGTACTTTCAATGGGATATTAAATATGCCAGGGCCTGGCAGATGACCTCTGCCATGTCCTATCCTTGAGCATACGCTTTTCCCTTGTCATGTCAGTCATTTGGCTGAGTCCTGTTCCCTAAGCTATTCAGAAAAGACTTGCTGGCATCATTCACCTGCAGTATAAGAGCTTTCTGTGAAATTTCTCAGCAGAAATCCTCTGCAAGCACATAGCTTTGGATATGAGAGACAGTGGTGGAAGTTGAATTTCAAGGGCAGATATTTGAAAACAATGAAACAAGCCCCGAATAAGATCTTTACATGTTTCCCAGATGAATATGTTTGGAAATATGGGGGAAGATGGAGATCAAGGCTGGGAAGAGTGCACACCCATTTCAAGGTACAAAAACCAGGGAAAAACATGGGCAAGCAAGAGAGCTGGTTAATCTGATGTAAAAATCTTTGATGATGAAAGGAAAACTATATTCTCATGATGATATAATCCGGCTGTAGAAGTGAAGTTTTCATGTGGGTTGTCCTATGTGTGGCCTTCTGCATTGGGCAGTGGATGCAGGACAGGAGATCTTCAAATAAATCTGGTGGAACACAAAATACTGAAAAAAACAATTCAGCCTAAATCATGTGTATTCCTTCCCTTTGAGAACATATATGGATAATGTACGAAGTTTCAAAAGAGAAAATGTCTATTAGGTCATGGTTTCAACAATGAAATGGTCACTTCACATAACATTTTGAATTTTGCTTTCACCGTTGCTCATGTACCAGGCCTGAGTAAAGCAGAATGCAGAGTAAGCCTCATCAATAGTTGTGCATTCCATAAGTGGTTTTAAAACCAGTGAAACCCTTTGGACTTAGTGTTTGTATTTAATTGGTTGAATGGTATTGCAAATTGTTTGTTTTACTATTTTTAACTTTGTGAGTCAGGGAAGCCCTCACTCATAGTGATTTCGACCTCTCCAAAAGCTCTGAAGTTATTCATGTAACAGCTATTACATGCTATAAGTTTCTCCTATTAAAACTTGAAAGACTAACAGTCTCTGCTACTTTTCATCTATATTCAGTGTTGTGCTAAGTTCAGGGTTTGACTTTTTACAAGTCCTTTGAAATGTGTCCTCCTCTAGTCACTGGTCGTGCTGGAATTTACTTTCTTGTGAAGACAGGATTTGAGCAAATTGACACAAGTACAGTTTGCCATTACTCTGGACACCTGGTTAAATATCGAGTTCCCTAAATGGTGTGTGTTTTACTTTGATCTCTGCTGACACTTTGCTCATCCAGTTAGAACCACAGGACTCCAGGCCATAGCGTTCCAGGCCTAAACAAGAAAATTTCCATTCCGTTTTGGGAGTTCATTTGTCTCTCATATTTACTTTTTCCACAAATGTGTGCTTCAGGAGAGGCCCTGTCCAAATGTGGAGAGGCCCATTTTCATTCACTCACTTTCAGACTTTCTAAGATTTTCAGTTACTAGAGATTTGCCCAGACTTGCCATTGTCAAGGGACAGTGCACTTCACTTGAAATTGTGCAGTATTACTTCATGTGTCTCCGTGGAAATTCCACCAATGGGAAACTCTCGCTGTAGTCATCTCCAAGTGTTGCTGCGTAAGAAAATATAACTAACAAAGGATGTGGTTTCAAGCAGAATGAGGAAAGGAGGGATTATCTTTATTTCAGTGCAGGTTGACCTTTCAAAGAAACAGTAATTCCTATCAAATAGGAGGTAAAATCTTTTGTAAAGAGACATGGACATGACACACTCAACTTTATGTCACTTTTTTTAAAACGCCAAGGGCATTTGAGAAATTCTTGGCTGCTGAATTGTCCCTTTTTGCAAATTTCTCTTAGGTAAGACACTCCAGCTTCTTCAAACCATGGTACAGTTCCTTCCATGTAAAAAACCAAAGCAAAAAACAAAATAAATTAAAACAAAACCCATCAAATTACATTTGAGAACACACAATTGCTCAGCAGGCCCACTATTCAAGAAGCTAGAGGTACAGAATCCTCAGCCTTCAGCCCATGGCCTGAAGTTTTGTCTCTATCATGGCCCCTCAATTCCCTGGCATGTCCACATTAACTCATGAATCTTTACTCATTTCCTCTTCAAATGCACAGGATCCAATATATTTGAACCCTGTTCACCTGGGCTGTAATCATCCAAGGACACACCAGAGGAAGGGCAGCCACTCCCTTGCCTGGGGCCTTGGAGCTTATCACAATAGAAATGGACACCTGAACAAGGGGAGCCAAAACAAAGGGAGGCATATTCCTAAAGCCTGAAGCACAGAAGCTACCTATAGACCAGTAGTGGGATTTCACAAATTATGTAAGAATCTCTGTGCACATGCTTGGCATGGTCCCTCATGCCTATAATCCCAGCAATCAGGGGGCTGAGGTGGATGGATCCTTGGGAGTTCCAGTCCATCTTAGGCTACAAATTTATCTCAAGTCCTCTTTCAACAACTACATAAGATGCTGTTTCCAAAAAGAGGACAACATTAAACTAGACACACTTGGTCTAGGTCCCTGGGTTCACTACATGAGTTGTGGAGTCTAAATATTCCATGCCATGAGAAAATACCTGGGATTTCTGGTGAAAGGGGCATTTGCATCCCTTTTCTAAGGGTTTCCCTTTCACCATGTTACAGTTGAATTCTGGGAAAACCTGCTGGTGATAAGGTATTGAGCTAGTACCTCATGTTTAGTGTTCAGGGTTATGCTGGAATGGCTGCAGACCTCCTTGAAATAGCGATTGCAGACAAGTGAACCCCGAGGAAGCTGGATAGTTGAAGCAGGCACTCCAAATATTCATGCACTGCAAGGATTCACTTTCATTTTGGGTCTCATCTTCTGGTTGCTGGCTTTTAGTGCTAACTGATACTACCATGGTGGCAGTAATCCAGCAGAGACTGCATGTATGGTTTGCAGGTTTGCTTCCCAAGCCACCAGAAATTTGGCAGAACCCAAATCATTGTGGCATTTTCTTTCCTCCCTTGAAACATTTGGCTTTCTAAGTTTGATAACTGAATAGACTGGGCTAGTCACCTTTGGACCCCATATACCACAAACAGAGCTAAAGACAGAGCCAATTACTTCCCTCCACTTGTCAAAATATGTCAAATTTGCTTGATCACCACAAGTTCAAAGAAAATTCTGAGGCAACTTAGAGAGGTGAAGCAAATATTGCATGATTGGAATTGCTGTGGTTGTATGAGGTGGACAGCTGTAGAGTTGGGCTGAAACTGTTCACAGAAATCCACAGGCTTGTGGTTGCCAGGCAACCACACTGGGCTGAGATTGGCTGAACATCCCTGTGAGGTGGATTTTAGGCTCTAGGTTTGAAAATTTAAAAGACTGGGATAGTCAAGTTTGGAACCCATAGACCTCAGACATACCAAAAGGTTTTCCAATTACTTCCCTCCACTTCTCAAAATATGTCAAATTTTCTTGATCACTACAACTGTAAAAAAAATTCTGAGGCAACATAGAGAGGCTAATCAAATACCGCATGATTGGAATGGCTGTGGTTGTATGAGGTGGAAAGCTGCACAGTTGGGCTGAAACAGTTCACAGAAATCCACAAGCTTGTGGTTGCCAGGCAACCAAAATGGGCTGTGATTGGCTGAGCACCATTGTGAGCTGGACTTTAGGCTCTAGGATACAAGTGTGCAGTAGGAGACCTGAGTCACAATGCTGGGCGTTGCCATGGAGACCTCAGTGGCACAGAGGACCTTGTAGGGCAAGATTTAAATAGGATGAATATTCTTGGCCTGGTATGCCACAATATTCTCTCCGAAGGCTTCACTGCTCAGTATTTGTGGATGGAAATGCTTTCCAATCTACACATTGATGTACTTTCAATGGGATATTAAATATGCCAGGGCCTGGCAGATGACCTCTGCCATGTCCTATCCTTGAGCATACGCTTTTCCCTTGTCATGTCAGTCATTTGGCTGAGTCCTGTTCCCTAAGCTATTCAGAAAAGACTTGCTGGCATCATTCACCTGCAGTATAAGAGCTTTCTGTGAAATTTCTCAGCAGAAATCCTCTGCAAGCACATAGCTTTGGATATGAGAGACAGTGGTGGAAGTTGAATTTCAAGGGCAGATATTTGAAAACAATGAAACAAGCCCCGAATAAGATCTTTACATGTTTCCCAGATGAATATGTTTGGAAATATGGGGGAAGATGGAGATCAAGGCTGGGAAGAGTGCACACCCATTTCAAGGTACAAAAACCAGGGAAAAACATGGGCAAGCAAGAGAGCTGGTTAATCTGATGTAAAAATCTTTGATGATGAAAGGAAAACTATATTCTCATGATGATATAATCCGGCTGTAGAAGTGAAGTTTTCATGTGGGTTGTCCTATGTGTGGCCTTCTGCATTGGGCAGTGGATGCAGGACAGGAGATCTTCAAATAAATCTGGTGGAACACAAAATACTGAAAAAAACAATTCAGCCTAAATCATGTGTATTCCTTCCCTTTGAGAACATATATGGATAATGTACGAAGTTTCAAAAGAGAAAATGTCTATTAGGTCATGGTTTCAACAATGAAATGGTCACTTCACATAACATTTTGAATTTTGCTTTCACCGTTGCTCATGTACCAGGCCTGAGTAAAGCAGAATGCAGAGTAAGCCTCATCAATAGTTGTGCATTCCATAAGTGGTTTTAAAACCAGTGAAACCCTTTGGACTTAGTGTTTGTATTTAATTGGTTGAATGGTATTGCAAATTGTTTGTTTTACTATTTTTAACTTTGTGAGTCAGGGAAGCCCTCACTCATAGTGATTTCGACCTCTCCAAAAGCTCTGAAGTTATTCATGTAACAGCTATTACATGCTATAAGTTTCTCCTATTAAAACTTGAAAGACTAACAGTCTCTGCTACTTTTCATCTATATTCAGTGTTGTGCTAAGTTCAGGGTTTGACTTTTTACAAGTCCTTTGAAATGTGTCCTCCTCTAGTCACTGGTCGTGCTGGAATTTACTTTCTTGTGAAGACAGGATTTGAGCAAATTGACACAAGTACAGTTTGCCATTACTCTGGACACCTGGTTAAATATCGAGTTCCCTAAATGGTGTGTGTTTTACTTTGATCTCTGCTGACACTTTGCTCATCCAGTTAGAACCACAGGACTCCAGGCCATAGCGTTCCAGGCCTAAACAAGAAAATTTCCATTCCGTTTTGGGAGTTCATTTGTCTCTCATATTTACTTTTTCCACAAATGTGTGCTTCAGGAGAGGCCCTGTCCAAATGTGGAGAGGCCCATTTTCATTCACTCACTTTCAGACTTTCTAAGATTTTCAGTTACTAGAGATTTGCCCAGACTTGCCATTGTCAAGGGACAGTGCACTTCACTTGAAATTGTGCAGTATTACTTCATGTGTCTCCGTGGAAATTCCACCAATGGGAAACTCTCGCTGTAGTCATCTCCAAGTGTTGCTGCGTAAGAAAATATAACTAACAAAGGATGTGGTTTCAAGCAGAATGAGGAAAGGAGGGATTATCTTTATTTCAGTGCAGGTTGACCTTTCAAAGAAACAGTAATTCCTATCAAATAGGAGGTAAAATCTTTTGTAAAGAGACATGGACATGACACACTCAACTTTATGTCACTTTTTTTAAAACGCCAAGGGCATTTGAGAAATTCTTGGCTGCTGAATTGTCCCTTTTTGCAAATTTCTCTTAGGTAAGACACTCCAGCTTCTTCAAACCATGGTACAGTTCCTTCCATGTAAAAAACCAAAGCAAAAAACAAAATAAATTAAAACAAAACCCATCAAATTACATTTGAGAACACACAATTGCTCAGCAGGCCCACTATTCAAGAAGCTAGAGGTACAGAATCCTCAGCCTTCAGCCCATGGCCTGAAGTTTTGTCTCTATCATGGCCCCTCAATTCCCTGGCATGTCCACATTAACTCATGAATCTTTACTCATTTCCTCTTCAAATGCACAGGATCCAATATATTTGAACCCTGTTCACCTGGGCTGTAATCATCCAAGGACACACCAGAGGAAGGGCAGCCACTCCCTTGCCTGGGGCCTTGGAGCTTATCACAATAGAAATGGACACCTGAACAAGGGGAGCCAAAACAAAGGGAGGCATATTCCTAAAGCCTGAAGCACAGAAGCTACCTATAGACCAGTAGTGGGATTTCACAAATTATGTAAGAATCTCTGTGCACATGCTTGGCATGGTCCCTCATGCCTATAATCCCAGCAATCAGGGGGCTGAGGTGGATGGATCCTTGGGAGTTCCAGTCCATCTTAGGCTACAAATTTATCTCAAGTCCTCTTTCAACAACTACATAAGATGCTGTTTCCAAAAAGAGGACAACATTAAACTAGACACACTTGGTCTAGGTCCCTGGGTTCACTACATGAGTTGTGGAGTCTAAATATTCCATGCCATGAGAAAATACCTGGGATTTCTGGTGAAAGGGGCATTTGCATCCCTTTTCTAAGGGTTTCCCTTTCACCATGTTACAGTTGAATTCTGGGAAAACCTGCTGGTGATAAGGTATTGAGCTAGTACCTCATGTTTAGTGTTCAGGGTTATGCTGGAATGGCTGCAGACCTCCTTGAAATAGCGATTGCAGACAAGTGAACCCCGAGGAAGCTGGATAGTTGAAGCAGGCACTCCAAATATTCATGCACTGCAAGGATTCACTTTCATTTTGGGTCTCATCTTCTGGTTGCTGGCTTTTAGTGCTAACTGATACTACCATGGTGGCAGTAATCCAGCAGAGACTGCATGTATGGTTTGCAGGTTTGCTTCCCAAGCCACCAGAAATTTGGCAGAACCCAAATCATTGTGGCATTTTCTTTCCTCCCTTGAAACATTTGGCTTTCTAAGTTTGATAACTGAATAGACTGGGCTAGTCACCTTTGGACCCCATATACCACAAACAGAGCTAAAGACAGAGCCAATTACTTCCCTCCACTTGTCAAAATATGTCAAATTTGCTTGATCACCACAAGTTCAAAGAAAATTCTGAGGCAACTTAGAGAGGTGAAGCAAATATTGCATGATTGGAATTGCTGTGGTTGTATGAGGTGGACAGCTGTAGAGTTGGGCTGAAACTGTTCACAGAAATCCACAGGCTTGTGGTTGCCAGGCAACCACACTGGGCTGAGATTGGCTGAACATCCCTGTGAGGTGGATTTTAGGCTCTAGGTTTGAAAATTTAAAAGACTGGGATAGTCAAGTTTGGAACCCATAGACCTCAGACATACCAAAAGGTTTTCCAATTACTTCCCTCCACTTCTCAAAATATGTCAAATTTTCTTGATCACTACAACTGTAAAAAAAATTCTGAGGCAACATAGAGAGGCTAATCAAATACCGCATGATTGGAATGGCTGTGGTTGTATGAGGTGGAAAGCTGCACAGTTGGGCTGAAACAGTTCACAGAAATCCACAAGCTTGTGGTTGCCAGGCAACCAAAATGGGCTGTGATTGGCTGAGCACCATTGTGAGCTGGACTTTAGGCTCTAGGATACAAGTGTGCAGTAGGAGACCTGAGTCACAATGCTGGGCGTTGCCATGGAGACCTCAGTGGCACAGAGGACCTTGTAGGGCAAGATTTAAATAGGATGAATATTCTTGGCCTGGTATGCCACAATATTCTCTCCGAAGGCTTCACTGCTCAGTATTTGTGGATGGAAATGCTTTCCAATCTACACATTGATGTACTTTCAATGGGATATTAAATATGCCAGGGCCTGGCAGATGACCTCTGCCATGTCCTATCCTTGAGCATACGCTTTTCCCTTGTCATGTCAGTCATTTGGCTGAGTCCTGTTCCCTAAGCTATTCAGAAAAGACTTGCTGGCATCATTCACCTGCAGTATAAGAGCTTTCTGTGAAATTTCTCAGCAGAAATCCTCTGCAAGCACATAGCTTTGGATATGAGAGACAGTGGTGGAAGTTGAATTTCAAGGGCAGATATTTGAAAACAATGAAACAAGCCCCGAATAAGATCTTTACATGTTTCCCAGATGAATATGTTTGGAAATATGGGGGAAGATGGAGATCAAGGCTGGGAAGAGTGCACACCCATTTCAAGGTACAAAAACCAGGGAAAAACATGGGCAAGCAAGAGAGCTGGTTAATCTGATGTAAAAATCTTTGATGATGAAAGGAAAACTATATTCTCATGATGATATAATCCGGCTGTAGAAGTGAAGTTTTCATGTGGGTTGTCCTATGTGTGGCCTTCTGCATTGGGCAGTGGATGCAGGACAGGAGATCTTCAAATAAATCTGGTGGAACACAAAATACTGAAAAAAACAATTCAGCCTAAATCATGTGTATTCCTTCCCTTTGAGAACATATATGGATAATGTACGAAGTTTCAAAAGAGAAAATGTCTATTAGGTCATGGTTTCAACAATGAAATGGTCACTTCACATAACATTTTGAATTTTGCTTTCACCGTTGCTCATGTACCAGGCCTGAGTAAAGCAGAATGCAGAGTAAGCCTCATCAATAGTTGTGCATTCCATAAGTGGTTTTAAAACCAGTGAAACCCTTTGGACTTAGTGTTTGTATTTAATTGGTTGAATGGTATTGCAAATTGTTTGTTTTACTATTTTTAACTTTGTGAGTCAGGGAAGCCCTCACTCATAGTGATTTCGACCTCTCCAAAAGCTCTGAAGTTATTCATGTAACAGCTATTACATGCTATAAGTTTCTCCTATTAAAACTTGAAAGACTAACAGTCTCTGCTACTTTTCATCTATATTCAGTGTTGTGCTAAGTTCAGGGTTTGACTTTTTACAAGTCCTTTGAAATGTGTCCTCCTCTAGTCACTGGTCGTGCTGGAATTTACTTTCTTGTGAAGACAGGATTTGAGCAAATTGACACAAGTACAGTTTGCCATTACTCTGGACACCTGGTTAAATATCGAGTTCCCTAAATGGTGTGTGTTTTACTTTGATCTCTGCTGACACTTTGCTCATCCAGTTAGAACCACAGGACTCCAGGCCATAGCGTTCCAGGCCTAAACAAGAAAATTTCCATTCCGTTTTGGGAGTTCATTTGTCTCTCATATTTACTTTTTCCACAAATGTGTGCTTCAGGAGAGGCCCTGTCCAAATGTGGAGAGGCCCATTTTCATTCACTCACTTTCAGACTTTCTAAGATTTTCAGTTACTAGAGATTTGCCCAGACTTGCCATTGTCAAGGGACAGTGCACTTCACTTGAAATTGTGCAGTATTACTTCATGTGTCTCCGTGGAAATTCCACCAATGGGAAACTCTCGCTGTAGTCATCTCCAAGTGTTGCTGCGTAAGAAAATATAACTAACAAAGGATGTGGTTTCAAGCAGAATGAGGAAAGGAGGGATTATCTTTATTTCAGTGCAGGTTGACCTTTCAAAGAAACAGTAATTCCTATCAAATAGGAGGTAAAATCTTTTGTAAAGAGACATGGACATGACACACTCAACTTTATGTCACTTTTTTTAAAACGCCAAGGGCATTTGAGAAATTCTTGGCTGCTGAATTGTCCCTTTTTGCAAATTTCTCTTAGGTAAGACACTCCAGCTTCTTCAAACCATGGTACAGTTCCTTCCATGTAAAAAACCAAAGCAAAAAACAAAATAAATTAAAACAAAACCCATCAAATTACATTTGAGAACACACAATTGCTCAGCAGGCCCACTATTCAAGAAGCTAGAGGTACAGAATCCTCAGCCTTCAGCCCATGGCCTGAAGTTTTGTCTCTATCATGGCCCCTCAATTCCCTGGCATGTCCACATTAACTCATGAATCTTTACTCATTTCCTCTTCTAATGCACAGGATCCAATATATTTGAACCCTGTTCACCTGGGCTGTAATCATCCAAGGACACACCAGAGGAAGGGCAGCCACTCCCTTGCCTGGGGCCTTGGAGCTTATCACAATAGAAATGGACACCTGAACAAGGGGAGCCAAAACAAAGAGAGGCATATTCCTAAAGCCTGAAGCACAGAAGCTACCTATAGACCAGTAGTGGGATTTCACAAATTATGTAAGAATCTCTGTGCACATGCTTGGCATGGTCCCTCATGCCTATAATCCCAGCAATCAGGGGGCTGAGGTGGATGGATCCTTGGGAGTTCCAGTCCATCTTAGGCTACAAATTTATCTCAAGTCCTCTTTCAACAACTACATAAGATGCTGTTTCCAAAAAGAGGACAACATTAAACTAGACACACTTGGTCTAGGTCCCTGGGTTCACTACATGAGTTGTGGAGTCTAAATATTCCATGCCATGAGAAAATACCTGGGATTTCTGGTGAAAGGGGCATTTGCATCCCTTTTCTAAGGGTTTCCCTTTCACCATGTTACAGTTGAATTCTGGGAAAACCTGCTGGTGATAAGGTATTGAGCTAGTACCTCATGTTTAGTGTTCAGGGTTATGCTGGAATGGCTGCAGACCTCCTTGAAATAGCGATTGCAGACAAGTGAACCCCGAGGAAGCTGGATAGTTGAAGCAGGCACTCCAAATATTCATGCACTGCAAGGATTCACTTTCATTTTGGGTCTCATCTTCTGGTTGCTGGCTTTTAGTGCTAACTGATACTACCATGGTGGCAGTAATCCAGCAGAGACTGCATGTATGGTTTGCAGGTTTGCTTCCCAAGCCACCAGAAATTTGGCAGAACCCAAATCATTGTGGCATTTCTTTCCTCCCTTGAAACATTTGGCTTTCTAAGTTTGATAACTGAATAGACTGGGCTAGTCACCTTTGGACCCCATATACCACAAACAGAGCTAAAGACAGAGCCAATTACTTCCCTCCACTTGTCAAAATATGTCAAATTTGCTTGATCACCACAAGTTCAAAGAAAATTCTGAGGCAACTTAGAGAGGTGAAGCAAATACTGCATGATTGGAATTGCTGTGGTTGTATGAGGTGGAAAGCTGCAGAGTTGGGCTGAAACTGTTCACAGAAATCCACAGGCTTGTGGTTGCCAGGCAACCACACTGGGCTGAGATTGGCTGAACATCCCTGTGAGGTGGATTTTAGGCTCTAGGTTTGAAAATTTAAAAGACTGGGATAGTCAAGTTTGGAACCCATAGACCTCAGACATACCAAAAGGTTTTCCAATTACTTCCCTCCACTTCTCAAAATATGTCAAATTTTCTTGATCACTACAACTGTAAAAAAAATTCTGAGGCAACATAGAGAGGCTAATCAAATACCGCATGATTGGAATGGCTGTGGTTGTATGAGGTGGAAAGCTGCACAGTTGGGCTGAAACAGTTCACAGAAATCCACAAGCTTGTGGTTGCCAGGCAACCAAAATGGGCTGTGATTGGCTGAGCACCATTGTGAGCTGGACTTTAGGCTCTAGGATACAAGTGTGCAGTAGGAGACCTGAGTCACAATGCTGGGCGTTGCCATGGAGACCTCAGTGGCACAGAGGACCTTGTAGGGCAAGATTTAAATAGGATGAATATTCTTGGACTGGTATGCCACAATATTCTCTCCGAAGGCTTCACTGCTCAGAATTTGTGGATGGAAATGCTTGCCAATCTACACATTGATGTACTTTCAATGGGATATTAAATATGCCAGGGCCTGGCAGATGACCTCTGCCATGTCCTATCCTTGAGCATACGCTTTTCCCTTGTCATGTCAGTCATTTGGCTGAGTCCTGTTCCCTAAGCTATTCAGAAAAGACTTGCTGGCATCATTCACCTGCAGTATAAGAGCTTTCTGTGAAATTTCTCAGCAGAAATCCTCTGCAAGCACATAGCTTTGGATATGAGAGACAGTGGTGGAAGTTGAATTTCAAGGGCAGATATTTGAAAACAATGAAACAAGCCCCAAATAAGATCTTTACATGTTTCCCAGATGAATATGTTTGGAAATATGGGGGAAGATGGAGATCAAGGCTGGGAAGAGTGCACACCCATTTCAAGGTACAAAAACCAGGGAAAAACATGGGCAAGCAAGAGAGCTGGTTAATCTGATGTAAAAATCTTTGATGATGAAAGGAAAACTATATTCTCATGATGATATAATCCGGCTGTAGAAGTGAAGTTTTCATGTGGGTTGTCCTATGTGTGGCCTTCTGCATTGGGCAGTGGATGCAGGACAGGAGATCTTCAAATAAATCTGGTGGAACACAAAATACTGAAAAAAACAATTCAGCCTAAATCATGTGTATTCCTTCCCTTTGAGAACATATATGGATAATGTACGAAGTTTCAAAAGAGAAAATGTCTATTAGGTTATGGTTTCAACAATGAAATGGTCACTTCACATAACATTTTGAATTTTGCTTTCACCGTTGCTCATGTACCAGGCCTGAGTAAAGCAGAATGCAGAGTAAGCCTCATCAATAGTTGTGCATTCCATAAGTGGTTTTAAAACCAGTGAAACCCTTTGGACTTAGTGTTTGTATTTAATTGGTTGAATGGTATTGCAAATTGTTTGTTTTACTATTTTTAACTTTGTGAGTCAGGGAAGCCCTCACTCATAGTGATTTCGACCTCTCCAAAAGCTCTGAAGTTATTCATGTAACAGCTATTACATGCTATAAGTTTCTCCTATTAAAACTTGAAAGACTAACAGTCTCTGCTACTTTTCATCTATATTCAGTGTTGTGCTAAGTTCAGGGTTTGACTTTTTACAAGTCCTTTGAAATGTGTCCTCCTCTAGTCACTGGTCGTGCTGGAATTTACTTTCTTGTGAAGACAGGATTTGAGCAAATTGACACAAGTACAGTTTGCCATTACTCTGGACACCTGGTTAAATATCGAGTTCCCTAAATGGTGTGTGTTTTACTTTGATCTCTGCTGACACTTTGCTCATCCAGTTAGAACCACAGGACTCCAGGCCATAGCGTTCCAGGCCTAAACAAGAAAATTTCCATTCCGTTTTGGGAGTTCATTTGTCTCTCATATTTACTTTTTCCACAAATGTGTGCTTCAGGAGAGGCCCTGTCCAAATGTGGAGAGGCCCATTTTCATTCACTCACTTTCAGACTTTCTAAGATTTTCAGTTACTAGAGATTTGCCCAGACTTGCCATTGTCAAGGGACAGTGCACTTCACTTGAAATTGTGCAGTATTACTTCATGTGTCTCCGTGGAAATTCCACCAATGGGAAACTCTCGCTGTAGTCATCTCCAAGTGTTGCTGCGTAAGAAAATATAACTAACAAAGGATGTGGTTTCAAGCAGAATGAGGAAAGGAGGGATTATCTTTATTTCAGTGCAGGTTGACCTTTCAAAGAAACAGTAATTCCTATCAAATAGGAGGTAAAATCTTTTGTAAAGAGACATGGACATGACACACTCAACTTTATGTCACTTTTTTTAAAACGCCAAGGGCATTTGAGAAATTCTTGGCTGCTGAATTGTCCCTTTTTGCAAATTTCTCTTAGGTAAGACACTCCAGCTTCTTCAAACCATGGTACAGTTCCTTCCATGTAAAAAACCAAAGCAAAAAACAAAATAAATTAAAACAAAACCCATCAAATTACATTTGAGAACACACAATTGCTCAGCAGGCCCACTATTCAAGAAGCTAGAGGTACAGAATCCTCAGCCTTCAGCCCATGGCCTGAAGTTTTGTCTCTATCATGGCCCCTCAATTCCCTGGCATGTCCACATTAACTCATGAATCTTTACTCATTTCCTCTTCAAATGCACAGGATCCAATATATTTGAACCCTGTTCACCTGGGCTGTAATCATCCAAGGACACACCAGAGGAAGGGCAGCCACTCCCTTGCCTGGGGCCTTGGAGCTTATCACAATAGAAATGGACACCTGAACAAGGGGAGCCAAAACAAAGAGAGGCATATTCCTAAAGCCTGAAGCACAGAAGCTACCTATAGACCAGTAGTGGGATTTCACAAATTATGTAAGAATCTCTGTGCACATGCTTGGCATGGTCCCTCATGCCTATAATCCCAGCAATCTGGGGGCTGAGGTGGATGGATCCTTGGGAGTTCCAGTCCATCTTGGGCTACGAATTTATCTCAAGGCCTCTTTCAACAACTACATAAGATGCTGTTTCCAAAAAGAGGACAACATTAAACTACACACACTTGGTCTAGGTCCCTGGGTTCACTACATGAGTTGTGGAGTCTAAATATTCCATATCATGAGAAAATACCTGGGATTTCTAGTGAAAGGGGCATTTGCATCCCTTTTCTAAGGGTTTCCCTTTCACCATGTTACAGTTGAATTCTGGGAAAACCTGCTGGTGATAAGGTATTGAGCTAGTACCTCATGTTTAGTGTTCAGGGTTATGCTGGAATGGCTGCAGAAGTCCTTGAAATAGCGATTGCAGACAAGTGAACCCCAAGGAAGCTGGATAGTTGAAGCAGGCACTCCAAATATTCATGCACTGCAAGGATTCACTTTCATTTTGGGTCTCATCTTCTGGTTGCTGGCTTTTAGTGCTAACTGATACTACCATGGTGGCAGTAATCCAGCAGAGACTGCATGTATGGTTTGCAGGTTTGCTTCCCAAGCCACCAGAAACTTGGCAGAACCCAAATCATTGTGGCATTTTCTTTCCTCCCTTGAAACATTTGGCTTTCTACCTTTGATAACTGAATAGACTGGGCTAGTCAACTTTGGACCCCATATACCACAAACAGAGCTAAAGACAGAGCCAATTACTTCCCTCCACTCTTCAAAATATGTCAAATTTGCTTGATCACCACAAGTTCAAAGAAAATTCTGAGGCAACTTAGAGAGGTTAATCAAATACTGCATGATTGGAATGGCTGTGGTTGTATGAGGTGGAAAGCTGCAGAGTTGGGCTGAAACTGTTCACAGAAATCCACAGGCTTGTGGTTGCCAGCCAACCACACTGGGCTGAGATTGGCTGAACATCCCTGTGAGGTGGATTTTAGGCTCTAGGCTTGAAAATTTAAAAGACTGTGGTAGTCAAGTTTGGAACCCATAGACCTAAGACTTACCAAAAGGTTTTCCAATGACTTCCCTACACTTCTCAAAATATGTCAAATTTTCTTGATCACTACAACTGTACAAAAAAATTCTGAGGCAACATAGAGAGGCTAATCAAATACTGCATGATTGGAATGGCTGTGGTTGTATGAGGTGGAAAGCTGCAGAGTTGGGCTGAAACAGTTCACAGAAATCCACAAGCTTGTGGTTGCCAGGCAACCACAATGGGCTGTGATTGGCTGAGCACCATTGTGAGCTGGACTTTAGGCTCTAGGATACAAGTGTGCAGTAGGAGACCTGAGTCACAATGCTGGGCGTTGCCATGGAGACCTCAGTGGCACAGAGGAACTTGTAGGGCAAGATTTAAATAGGATGAATATTCTTGGCCTGGTATGCCACAATATTCTCTCTGAAGGCTTCACTGCTCAGAATTTGTGGATGGAAATGCTTGCCAATCTACACATTGATGTACTTTCAATGGGATATTAAATATGCCAGGGCCTGGCAGATGACCTCTGCCATGTCCTATCCTTGAGCATACGCTTTTCCCTTGTCATGTCAGTCATTTGGCTGAGTCCTGTTCCCTAAGCTATTCAGTCAAGACTTGCTGCCATCATTCACCTGCAGTATAAGAGCTTTCTGTGAAATTTCTCAGCAGAAATCCTCTGCAAGCACATAGCTTTGGATATGAGAGACAGTGGTGGAAGTTGAATTTCAAGGGCAGATATTTGAAAACAATGAAACAAGCCCCGAATAAGATCTTTACATGTTTCCCAGATGAATATGTTTGGAAATATGGGGGAAGATGGAGATCAAGGCTGGGAAGAGTGCACACCCATTTCAAGGTACAAAAACCAGGGAAAAACATGGGCAAGCAAGAGAGCTGGTTAATCTGATGTAAAAATCTTTGATGATGAAAGGAAAATTATATTCTCATGATGATATAATCAGGCTGTAGAAGTGAAGTTCTCATGTGGGTTGTCCTATGTGTGGCCTTCTGCATTGGGCAGTGGATGCAGGACAGGAGATCTTCAAATAAATCTGGTGGAACACAAAATACTGAAAAAAATAATTCAGCCTAAATCCTGTGTATTCCTTCCCTTTGAGAACATATATGGATAATGTATGAAGTTTCAAAAGAGAAAATGTCTATTGGGTCATGGTTTCAACAATGAAATGGTCACTTCACATAACATTTTGAATTTTGCTTTCACCGTTGCTCATGTACCAGGCCTGAGTAAAGCAGAATGCAGAGTAAGCCTCATCAATAGTTGTGCATTCCATAAGTGGTTTTAAAACCAGTGAAACCCTTTGGACTTAGTGTTTGTATTTAATTGGTTGATTGGTTTGGCAAATTGTTTGTTTTCCTATTTTTAACTTTGTGAGTCAGGGAAGCCCTCACTCATAGGGATTTCGACCTCTCCAAAAGCTCTGAAGTTATTCATGTAACAGCTATTACATGCGATAAGTTTCTCCTATTAAAACTTGAAAGACTAACAGACTCTGCTACTTTTCATCTAAATTCAGTGTTGGGCTAAGTTCAGGGTTGGACTTTTTACAAGTCCTTTGAAATGTGTCCTCCTCTAGTCACTGGTCGTGCTGGAATTTACTTTCTTGTGAAGACAGGATTTGAGCAAATTGACACAAGTACAGTTTGCCACTACTCTGGACACCTGGTTAAATATCGAGTTCCCTAAATGGTGTGTGTTTTACTTTGATCTCTGCTGACACTTTGCTCATCCAGTTAGAACCACAGGGCTCCAGGCCATAGCGTTCCAGGCCTAAACAAGAAAATTTCCATTCCGTTTTGGGAGTTCATTCGTCTCTCATAATTACTTTTTCCACAAATGTGTGCTTCAGGAGAGGCCCTGTCCAAATGTGGAGAGGCCCATTTTCATTCACTCACTTTCAGACTTTCTAAGATTTTCAGTTACTAGAGATTTGCCCAGACTTGCCATTGTCAAGGGACAGTGCACTTCACTTGAAATTGTGCAGTATTACTTCATGTGTCTCCGTGGAAATTCCACCAATGGGAAACTCTCGCTGTAGTCATCTCCAAGTGTTGCTGCGTAAGAAAATATAACTAACAAAGGATGTGGTTTCAAGCAGAATGAGGAAAGGAGGGATTATCTTTATTTCAGTGCAGGTTGACCTTTCAAAGAAACAGTAATTCCTATCAAATAGGAGGTAAAATCTTTTGTAAAGAGACATGGACATGACACACTCAACTTGATGTCACTTTTTTTAAAACGCCAAGGGCATTTGAGAAATTCTTGGCTGCTGAATTGTCCCTTTTTGCAAATTTCTCTTAGGTAAGACACTCCAGCTTCTTCAAACCATGGTACAGTTCCTTCCATGTAAAAAACCAAAGCAAAAAACAAAATAAATTAAAACAAAACCCATCAAATTACATTTGAGAGCACACAATTGCTCAGCAGGCCCACTATTCAAGAAGCTAGAGGTACAGAATCCTCAGCCTTCAGCCCATGGCCTGAAGTTTTGTCTCTATCATGGCCCCTCAATTCCCTGGCATGTCCACATTAACTCATGAATCTTTACTCATTTCCTCTTCAAATGCACAGGATTCAATATATTTGAACCCTGTTCACATGGGCTGTAATCATCCAAGGACACACCAGAGGAAGGGCAGCCACTCCCTTGCCTGGGGCCTTGGAGCTTATCACAATAGAAATGGACACCTGAACAAGGGGAGCCAAAACAAAGAGAGGCATATTCCTAAAGCCTGAAGCACAGAAGCTACCTATAGACCAGTAGTGGGATTTCACAAATTATGTAAGAATCTCTGTGCACATGCTTGGCATGGTCCCTCATGCCTATAATCCCAGCAATCTGGGGGCTGAGGTAGAAGGATCCTTGGGAGTTCCAGTCCATCTTGGGCTACGAATTGATCTCAAGGCCTCTTTCAACAACTACATAAGATGCTGCTTCCAAAAAGAGGACAACATTAAACTACACACACTTGGTTTAGGTCCCTGGGTTCACTACATGAGTTGTGGAGTCTAAATATTCCATGACATGAGAAAATACCTGGGATTTCTAGTGAAAGGGGCATTTGCATCCCTTTTCTAAGGGTTTCCCTTTCACCATGTTACAGTTGAATTCTGGGAAAACCTGCTGGTGATAAGGTATTGAGCTAGTACCTCATGTTTAGTGTTCAGGGTTATGCTGGAATGGCTGCAGACCTCCTTGAAATAGCGATTGTAGACAAGTGAACCCCAAGGAAGCTGGATAGTTGAAGCAGGCACTCCAAATATTCATGCACTGCAAGGATTCACTTTCATTTTGGGTCTCATCTTCTGGTTGCTGGCTTTTAGTGCTAACTGATACTACCATGGTGGCAGTAATCCAGCAGAGACTGCATGTATGGTTTGCAGGTTTGCTTCCCAAGCCACCAGAAACTTGGCAGAACCCAAATCATTGTGGCATATTCTTTCCTCCCTTGAAACATTTGGCTTTCTACCTTTGATAACTGAATAGACTGGGCTAGTCAACTTTGGACACCATATACCACAAACAGAGCTAAAGACAGAGCCAATTACTTCCCTCCACTTCTCAAAATATGTCAAATTTGCTTGATCACCACAAGTTCAAAGAAAATTCTGAGGCAACTTAGAGAGGTTAATCAAATACTGCATGATTGGAATGGCTGTCGTTGTATGAGGTGGAAAGCTGCAGAGTTGGGCTGAAACTGTTCACAGAAATCCACAGGCTTGTGGTTGCCAGGCAACCACACTGGGCTGAGATTGGCTGAACATCCCTGTGAGGTGGATTTTAGGCTCTAGGTTTGAAAATTTAAAAGACTGGGATAGTCAAGTTTGGAACCCATAGACCTCAGACATACCAAAAGGTTTTCCAATGACTTCCCTCCACTTCTCAAAATATGTCAAATTTTCTAGATCTCTACAACTGTACAAAAAAATTCTGAGGCAACATAGAGAGGCTAATCAAATACTGCATGATTGGAATGGCTGTGGTTGTATGAGGTGGAAAGCTGCAGAGTTGGGCTGAAACAGTTCACAGAAATCCACAAGCTTGTGGTTGCCAGGCAACCACAATGGGCTGTGATTGGCTGAGCACCATTGTGAGCTGGACTTTAGGCTCTAGGATACAAGTGTGCAGTAGGAGACCTGAGTCACAATGCTGGGCGTTGCCATGGAGACCTCAGTGGCACAGAGGACCTTGTAGGGCAAGATTCAAATAGGATGAATATTCTTGGCCTGGTATGCCACAATATTCTCTCTGAAGGCTTCACTGCTCAGAATTTGTGGATGGAAATGCTTGCCAATCTACACATTGATGTACTTTCAATGGGATATTAAATATGCCAGTGCCTGGCAGATGACCGCTGCCATGTCCTATCCTTGATCATACGCTTTTCCCTTGTCATGTCAGTCATTTGGCTGAGTCCTGTTCCCTAAGCTATTCAGTCAAGACTTGCTGGCATCATTCACCTGCAGTATAAGAGCTTTCTGTGAAATTTCTCAGCAGAAATCCTCTGCAAGCACATAGCTTTGGATATGAGAGACAGTGGTGGATGTTGAATTTCAAGGGCAGATATTTGAAAACAATGAAACAAGCCCCGAATAAGATCTTTACATGTTTCCCAGATGAATATGTTTGGAAATATGGGGGAAGATGGAGATCAAGGCTGGGAAGAGTGCACACCCATTTCAAGGTACAAAAACCAGGGAAAAACATGGGCAAGCAAGAGAGCTGGTTAATCTGATGTAAAAATCTTTGATGATGAAAGGAAAATTATATTCTCATGATGATATAATCAGGCTGTAGAAGTGAAGTTCTCATGTGGGTTGTCCTATGTGTGGCCTTCTGCATTGGGCAGTGGATGCAGGACAGGAGATCTTCAAATAAATCTGGTGGAACACAAAATACTGAAAAAAAAAATTCAGCCTAAATCCTGTGTATTCCTTCCCTTTGAGAACATATATGGATAATGTACGAAGTTTCAAAAGAGAAAATGTCTATTGGGTCATGGTTTCAACAATGAAATTGTCACTTCACATAACATTTTGAATTTTGCTTTCACCGTTGCTCATGTACCAGGTCTGAGTAAAGCAGAATGCAGAGTAAGCCTCATCAATAGTTGTGCATTCCATAAGTGGTTTTAAAACCAGTGAAACCCTTTGGACTTAGTGTTTGTATTTAATTGGTTGATTGGTTTTGCAAATTGTTTGTTTTCCTATTTTTAACTTTGTGAGTCAGGGAAGCCCTCACTCATAGTGATTTCGACCTCTCCAAAAGCTCTGAAGTTATTCATGTAACAGCTATTACATGCTATAAGTTTCTCCTATTAAAACTTGAAAGACTAACAGACTCTGCTACTTTTCATCTAAATTCAGTGTTGTGCTAAGTTCAGGGTTGGACTTTTTACAAGTCCTTTGAAATGTGTCCTCCTCTAGTCACTGGTCGTGCTGGAATTTACTTTCTTGTGAAGACAGGATTTGAGCAAATTGACACAAGTACAGTTTGCCACTACTCTGGACACCTGGTTAAATATCGAGTTCCCTAAATGGTGTGTGTTTTACTTTGATCTCTGCTGACACTTTGCTCATCCAGTTAGAACCACAGGGCTCCAGGCCATAGCGTTCCAGGCCTAAACAAGAAAATTTCCATTCCGTTTTGGGAGTTCATTCGTCTCTCATAATTACTTTTTCCACAAATGTGTGCTTCAGGAGAGGCCCTGTCCAAATGTGGAGAGGCCCATTTTCATTCACTCACTTTCAGACTTTCTAAGATTTTCAGTTACTAGAGATTTGCCCAGACTTGCCATTGTCAAGGGACAGTGCACTTCACTTGAAATTGTGCAGTATTACTTCATGTGTCTCCGTGGAAATTCCACCAATGGGAAACTCTCCCTGTAGTCATCTCCAAGTGTTGCTGCGTAAGAAAATATAACTAACAAAGGATGTGGTTTCAAGCAGAATGAGGAAAGGAGGGATTATCTTTATTTCAGTGCAGGTTGACCTTTCAAAGAAACAGTAATTCCTATCAAATAGGAGGTAAAATCTTTTGTAAAGAGACATGGACATGACACACTCAACTTGATGTCACTTTTTTTAAAACGCCAAGGGCATTTGAGAAATTCTTGGCTGCTGAATTGTCCCTTTTTGCAAATTTCTCTTAGGTAAGACACTCCAGCTTCTTCAAACCATGGTACAGTTCCTTCCATGTAAAAAACCAAAGCAAAAAACAAAATAAATTAAAACAAAACCCATCAAATTACATTTGAGAGCACACAATTGCTCAGCAGGCCCACTATTCAAGAAGCTAGAGGTACAGAATCCTCAGCCTTCAGCCCATGGCCTGAAGTTTTGTCTCTATCATGGCCCCTCAATTCCCTGGCATGTCCACATTAACTCATGAATCTTTACTCATTTCCTCTTCAAATGCACAGGATTCAATATATTTGAACCCTGTTCACATGGGCTGTAATCATCCAAGGACACACCAGAGGAAGGGCAGCCACTCCCTTGCCTGGGGCCTTGGAGCTTATCACAATAGAAATGGACACCTGAACAAGGGGAGCCAAAACAAAGAGAGGCATATTCCTAAAGCCTGAAGCACAGAAGCTACCTATAGACCAGTAGTGGGATTTCACAAATTATGTAAGAATCTCTGTGCACATGCTTGGCATGGTCCCTCATGCCTATAATCCCAGCAATCTGGGGGCTGAGGTAGAAGGATCCTTGGGAGTTCCAGTCCATCTTGGGCTACGAATTGATCTCAAGGCCTCTTTCAACAACTACATAAGATGCTGCTTCCAAAAAGAGGACAACATTAAACTACACACACTTGGTTTAGGTCCCTGGGTTCACTACATGAGTTGTGGAGTCTAAATATTCCATGACATGAGAAAATACCTGGGATTTCTAGTGAAAGGGGCATTTGCATCCCTTTTCTAAGGGTTTCCCTTTCACCATGTTACAGTTGAATTCTGGGAAAACCTGCTGGTGATAAGGTATTGAGCTAGTACCTCATGTTTAGTGTTCAGGGTTATGCTGGAATGGCTGCAGACCTCCTTGAAATAGCGATTGTAGACAAGTGAACCCCAAGGAAGCTGGATAGTTGAAGCAGGCACTCCAAATATTCATGCACTGCAAGGATTCACTTTCATTTTGGGTCTCATCTTCTGGTTGCTGGCTTTTAGTGCTAACTGATACTACCATGGTGGCAGTAATCCAGCAGAGACTGCATGTATGGTTTGCAGGTTTGCTTCCCAAGCCACCAGAAACTTGGCAGAACCCAAATCATTGTGGCATATTCTTTCCTCCCTTGAAACATTTGGCTTTCTACCTTTGATAACTGAATAGACTGGGCTAGTCAACTTTGGACACCATATACCACAAACAGAGCTAAAGACAGAGCCAATTACTTCCCTCCACTTGTCAAAATATGTCAAATTTGCTTGATCACCACAAGTTCAAAGAAAATTCTGAGGCAACTTAGAGAGGTTAATCAAATACTGCATGATTGGAATGGCTGTCGTTGTATGAGGTGGAAAGCTGCAGAGTTGGGCTGAAACTGTTCACAGAAATCCACAGGCTTGTGGTTGCCAGGCAACCACACTGGGCTGAGATTGGCTGAACATCCCTGTGAGGTGGATTTTAGGCTCTAGGTTTGAAAATTTAAAAGACTGGGATAGTCAAGTTTGGAACCCATAGACCTCAGACATACCAAAAGGTTTTCCAATGACTTCCCTCCACTTCTCAAAATATGTCAAATTTTCTAGATCTCTACAACTGTACAAAAAAATTCTGAGGCAACATAGAGAGGCTAATCAAATACTGCATGATTGGAATGGCTGTGGTTGTATGAGGTGGAAAGCTGCAGAGTTGGGCTGAAATAGTTCACAGAAATCCACAAGCTTGTGGTTGCCAGGCAACCACAATGGGCTGTGATTGGCTGAGCACCATTGTGAGCTGGACTTTAGGCTCTAGGATACAAGTGTGCAGTAGGAGACCTGAGTCACAATGCTGGGCGTTGCCATGGAGACCTCAGTGGCACAGAGGACCTTGTAAGTCAAGATTTAAATAGGATGAATATTCTTGGCCTGGTATGCCACAATATTCTCTCTGAAGGCTTCACTGCTCAGAATTTGTGGATGGAAATGCTTGCCAATCTACACATTGATGTACTTTCAATGGGATATTAAATATGCCAGTGCCTGGCAGATGACCGCTGCCATGTCCTATCCTTGATCATACGCTTTTCCCTTGTCATGTCAGTCATTTGGCTGAGTCCTGTTCCCTAAGCTATTCAGTCAAGACTTGCTGGCATCATTCACCTGCAGTATAAGAGCTTTCTGTGAAATTTCTCAGCAGAAATCCTCTGCAAGCACATAGCTTTGGATATGAGAGACAGTGGTGGATGTTGAATTTCAAGGGCAGATATTTGAAAACAATGAAACAAGCCCCGAATAAGATCTTTACATGTTTCCCAGATGAATATGTTTGGAAATATGGGGGAAGATGGAGATCAAGGCTGGGAAGAGTGCACACCCATTTCAAGGTACAAAAACCAGGGAAAAACATGGGCAAGCAAGAGAGCTGGTTAATCTGATGTAAAAATCTTTGATGATGAAAGGAAAATTATATTCTCATGATGATATAATCAGGCTGTAGAAGTGAAGTTCTCATGTGGGTTGTCCTATGTGTGGCCTTCTGCATTGGGCAGTGGATGCAGGACAGGAGATCTTCAAATAAATCTGGTGGAACACAAAATACTGAAAAAAAAAATTCAGCCTAAATCCTGTGTATTCCTTCCCTTTGAGAACATATATGGATAATGTACGAAGTTTCAAAAGAGAAAATGTCTATTGGGTCATGGTTTCAACAATGAAATTGTCACTTCACATAACATTTTGAATTTTGCTTTCACCGTTGCTCATGTACCAGGTCTGAGTAAAGCAGAATGCAGAGTAAGCCTCATCAATAGTTGTGCATTCCATAAGTGGTTTTAAAACCAGTGAAACCCTTTGGACTTAGTGTTTGTATTTAATTGGTTGATTGGTTTTGCAAATTGTTTGTTTTCCTATTTTTAACTTTGTGAGTCAGGGAAGCCCTCACTCATAGTGATTTCGACCTCTCCAAAAGCTCTGAAGTTATTCATGTAACAGCTATTACATGCTATAAGTTTCTCCTATTAAAACTTGAAAGACTAACAGACTCTGCTACTTTTCATCTAAATTCAGTGTTGTGCTAAGTTCAGGGTTGGACTTTTTACAAGTCCTTTGAAATGTGTCCTCCTCTAGTCACTGGTCGTGCTGGAATTTACTTTCTTGTGAAGACAGGATTTGAGCAAATTGACACAAGTACAGTTTCCCACTACTCTGGACACCTGGTTAAATATCGAGTTCCCTAAATGGTGTGTGTTTTACTTTGATCTCTGCTGAAACTTTGCTCATCCAGTTAGAACCACAGGTTTCCAGGCCATAGCGTTCCAGGCCTAAACAAGAAAATTTCCATTCCCTTTTGGGAGTTCATTCGTCTCTCATAATTACTTTTTCCACAAATGTGTGCTTCAGGAGAGGCCCTGTCCAAATGTGGAGAGGCCCATTTTCATTCACTCACTTTCAGACTTTCTAACATTTTCAGTTACTAGAGATTTGCCCAGACTTGCCATTGTCAAGGGACAGTGCACTTCACTTGAAATTGTGCAGTATTACTTCATGTGTCTCCGTGGAAATTCCACCAATGGGAAACTCTCGCTGTAGTCATCTCCAAGTGTTGCTGCGTAAGAAAATATAACTAACAAAGGATGTGGTTTCAAGCAGAATGAGGAAAGGAGGGATTATCTTTATTTCAGTGCAGGTTGACCTTTCAAAGAAACAGTAATTCCTATCAAATAAGAGGTAAAATCTTTTGTAAAGAGACATGGACATGACACACTCAACTTGATGTCACTTTTTTTAAAACGCCAAGGGCATTTGAGAAATTCTTGGCTGCTGAATTGTCCCTTTTTGCAAATTTCTCTTAGGTAAGACACTCCAGCTTCTTCAAACCATGGTACAGTTCCTTCCATGTAAAAAACCAAAGCAAAAAACAAAATAAATTAAAACAAAACCCATCAAATTACATTTGAGAGCACACAATTGCTCAGCAGGCCCACTATTCAAGAAGCTAGTGGTACAGAATCCTCAGCCTTCAGCCCATGGCCTGAAGTTTTGTCTCTATCATGGCCCCTCAATTCCCTGGCATGTCCACATTAACTCATGAATCTTTACTCATTTCCTCTTCAAATGCACAGGATCCAATATATTTGAACCCTGTTCACCTGGGCTGTAATCATCCAAGGACACACCAGAGGAAGGGCAGCCACTCCCTTGCCTGGGGCCTTGGAGCTTATCACAATAGAAATGGACACCTGAACAAGGGGAGCCAAAACAAAGAGAGGCATATTCCTAAAGCCTGAAGCACAGAAGCTACCTATAGACCAGTAGTGGGATTTCACAAATTATGTAAGAATCTCTGTGCACATGCTTGGCATGGTCCCTCATGCCTATAATCCCAGCAATCTGGGGGCTGAGGTAGAAGGATCCTTGGGAGTTCCAGTCCATCTTGGGCTACGAATTGATCTCAAGGCCTCTTTCAACAACTACATAAGATGCTGCTTCCAAAAAGAGGACAACATTAAACTACACACACTTGGTTTAGGTCCCTGGGTTCACTACATGAGTTGTGGAGTCTAAATATTCCATGACATGAGAAAATACCTGGGATTTCTAGTTAAAGGGGCATTTGCATCCCTTTTCTAAGGGTTTCCCTTTCACCATGTTACAGTTGAATTCTGGGAAAACCTGCTGGTGATAAGGTATTGAGCTAGTACCTCATGTTTAGTGTTCAGGGTTATGCTGGAATGGCTGCAGACCTCCTTGAAATAGCGATTGTAGACAAGTGAACCCCAAGGAAGCTGGATAGTTGAAGCAGGCACTCCAAATATTCATGCACTGCAAGGATTCACTTTCATTTTGGGTCTCATCTTCTGGTTGCTGGCTTTTAGTGCTAACTGATACTACCATGGTGGCAGTAATCCAGCAGAGACTGCATGTATGGTTTGCAGGTTTGCTTCCCAAGCCACCAGAAACTTGGCAGAACCCAAATCATTGTGGCATATTCTTTCCTCCCTTGAAACATTTGGCTTTCTACCTTTGATAACTGAATAGACTGGGCTAGTCAACTTTGGACACCATATACCACAAACAGAGCTAAAGACAGAGCCAATTACTTCCCTCCACTTCTCAAAATATGTCAAATTTGCTTGATCACCACAAGTTCAAAGAAAATTCTGAGGCAACTTAGAGAGGTTAATCAAATACTGCATGATTGGAATGGCTGTCGTTGTATGAGGTGGAAAGCTGCAGAGTTGGGCTGAAACTGTTCACAGAAATCCACAGGCTTGTGGTTGCCAGGCAACCACACTGGGCTGAGATTGGCTGAACATCCCTGTGAGGTGGATTTTAGGCTCTAGGTTTGAAAATTTAAAAGACTGGGATAGTCAAGTTTGGAACCCATAGACCTCAGACATACCAAAAGGTTTTCCAATGACTTCCCTCCACTTCTCAAAATATGTCAAATTTTCTAGATCTCTACAACTGTACAAAAAAATTCTGAGGCAACATAGAGAGGCTAATCAAATACTGCATGATTGGAATGGCTGTGGTTGTATGAGGTGGAAAGCTGCAGAGTTGGGCTGAAACAGTTCACAGAAATCCACAAGCTTGTGGTTGCCAGGCAACCACAATGGGCTGTGATTGGCTGAGCACCATTGTGAGCTGGACTTTAGGCTCTAGGATACAAGTGTGCAGTAGGAGACCTGAGTCACAATGCTGGGCGTTGCCATGGAGACCTCAGTGGCACAGAGGACCTTGTAGGGCAAGATTTAAATAGGATGAATATTCTTGGCCTGGTATGCCACAATATTCTCTCTGAAGGCTTCACTGCTCAGAATTTGTGGATGGAAATGCTTGCCAATCTACACATTGATGTACTTTCAATGGGATATTAAATATGCCAGTGCCTGGCAGATGACCGCTGCCATGTCCTATCCTTGATCATACGCTTTTCCCTTGTCATGTCAGTCATTTGGCTGAGTCCTGTTCCCTAAGCTATTCAGTCAAGACTTGCTGGCATCATTCACCTGCAGTATAAGAGCTTTCTGTGAAATTTCTCAGCAGAAATCCTCTGCAAGCACATAGCTTTGGATATGAGAGACAGTGGTGGATGTTGAATTTCAAGGGCAGATATTTGAAAACAATGAAACAAGCCCCGAATAAGATCTTTACATGTTTCCCAGATGAATAAGTTTGGAAATATGGGGGAAGATGGAGATCAAGGCTGGGAAGAGTGCACACCCATTTCAAGGTACAAAAACCAGGGAAAAACATGGGCAAGCAAGAGAGCTGGTTAATCTGATGTAAAAATCTTTGATGATGAAAGGAAAATTATATTCTCATGATGATATAATCAGGCTGTAGAAGTGAAGTTCTCATGTGGGTTGTCCTATGTGTGGCCTTCTGCATTGGGCAGTGGATGCAGGACAGGAGATCTTCAAATAAATCTGGTGGAACACAAAATACTGAAAAAAAAATTCAGCCTAAATCCTGTGTATTCCTTCCCTTTGAGAACATATATGGATAATGTACGAAGTTTCAAAAGAGAAAATGTCTATTGGGTCATGGTTTCAACAATGAAATTGTCACTTCACATAACATTTTGAATTTTGCTTTCACCGTTGCTCATGTACCAGGTCTGAGTAAAGCAGAATGCAGAGTAAGCCTCATCAATAGTTGTGCATTCCATAAGTGGTTTTAAAACCAGTGAAACCCTTTGGACTTAGTGTTTGTATTTAATTGGTTGATTGGTTTTGCAAATTGTTTGTTTTCCTATTTTTAACTTTGTGAGTCAGGGAAGCCCTCACTCATAGTGATTTCGACCTCTCCAAAAGCTCTGAAGTTATTCATGTAACAGCTATTACATGCTATAAGTTTCTCCTATTAAAACTTGAAAGACTAACAGACTCTGCTACTTTTCATCTAAATTCAGTGTTGTGCTAAGTTCAGGGTTGGACTTTTTACAAGTCCTTTGAAATGTGTCCTCCTCTAGTCACTGGTCGTGCTGGAATTTACTTTCTTGTGAAGACAGGATTTGAGCAAATTGACACAAGTACAGTTTCCCACTACTCTGGACACCTGGTTAAATATCGAGTTCCCTAAATGGTGTGTGTTTTACTTTGATCTCTGCTGACACTTTGCTCATCCAGTTAGAACCACAGGGCTCCAGGCCATAGCGTTCCAGGCCTAAACAAGAAAATTTCCATTCCCTTTTGGGAGTTCATTCGTCTCTCATAATTACTTTTTCCACAAATGTGTGCTTCAGGAGAGGCCCTGTCCAAATGTGGAGAGGCCCATTTTCATTCACTCACTTTCAGACTTTCTAACATTTTCAGTTACTAGAGATTTGCCCAGACTTGCCATTGTCAAGGGACAGTGCACTTCACTTGAAATTGTGCAGTATTACTTCATGTGTCTCCGTGGAAATTCCACCAATGGGAAACTCTCGCTGTAGTCATCTCCAAGTGTTGCTGCGTAAGAAAATATAACTAACAAAGGATGTGGTTTCAAGCAGAATTAGGAAAGGAGGGATTATCTTTATTTCAGTGCAGGTTGACCTTTCAAAGAAACAGTAATTCCTATCAAATAAGAGGTAAAATCTTTTGTAAAGAGACATGGACATGACACACTCAACTTGATGTCACTTTTTTTAAAACGCCAAGGGCATTTGAGAAATTCTTGGCTGCTGAATTGTCCCTTTTTGCAAATTTCTCTTAGGTAAGACACTCCAGCTTCTTCAAACCATGGTACAGTTCCTTCCATGTAAAAAACCAAAGCAAAAAACAAAATAAATTAAAACAAAACCCATCAAATTACATTTGAGAGCACACAATTGCTCAGCAGGCCCACTATTCAAGAAGCTAGTGGTACAGAATCCTCAGCCTTCAGCCCATGGCCTGAAGTTTTGTCTCTATCATGGCCCCTCAATTCCCTGGCATGTCCACATTAACTCATGAATCTTTACTCATTTCCTCTTCAAATGCACAGGATCCAATATATTTGAACCCTGTTCACCTGGGCTGTAATCATCCAAGGACACACCAGAGGAAGGGCAGCCACTCCCTTGCCTGGGGCCTTGGAGCTTATCACAATAGAAATGGACACCTGAACAAGGGGAGCCAAAACAAAGAGAGGCATATTCCTAAAGCCTGAAGCACAGAAGCTACCTATAGACCAGTAGTGGGATTTCACAAATTATGTAAGAATCTCTGTGCACAGGCTTGGCATGGTCCCTCATGCCTATAATCCCAGCAATCTGGGGGCTGAGGTAGAAGGATCCTTGGGAGTTCCAGTCCATCTTGGGCTACGAATTGATCTCAAGGCCTCTTTCAACAACTACATAAGATGCTGCTTCCAAAAAGAGGACAACATTAAACTACACACACTTGGTTTAGGTCCCTGGGTTCACTACATGAGTTGTGGAGTCTAAATATTCCATGACATGAGAAAATACCTGGGATTTCTAGTGAAAGGGGCATTTGCATCCCTTTTCTAAGGGTTTCCCTTTCACCATGTTACAGTTGAATTCTGGGAAAACCTGCTGGTGATAAGGTATTGAGCTAGTACCTCATGTTTAGTGTTCAGGGTTATGCTGGAATGGCTGCAGACCTCCTTGAAATAGCGATTGTAGACAAGTGAACCCCAAGGAAGCTGGATAGTTGAAGCAGGCACTCCAAATATTCATGCACTGCAAGGATTCACTTTCATTTTGGGTCTCATCTTCTGGTTGCTGGCTTTTAGTGCTAACTGATACTACCATGGTGGCAGTAATCCAGCAGAGACTGCATGTATGGTTTGCAGGTTTGCTTCCCAAGCCACCAGAAACTTGGCAGAACCCAAATCATTGTGGCATATTCTTTCCTCCCTTGAAACATTTGGCTTTCTACCTTTGATAACTGAATAGACTGGGCTAGTCAACTTTGGACACCATATACCACAAACAGAGCTAAAGACAGAGCCAATTACTTCCCTCCACTTCTCAAAATATGTCAAATTTGCTTGATCACCACAAGTTCAAAGAAAATTCTGAGGCAACTTAGAGAGGTTAATCAAATACTGCATGATTGGAATGGCTGTCGTTGTATGAGGTGGAAAGCTGCAGAGTTGGGCTGAAACTGTTCACAGAAATCCACAGGCTTGTGGTTGCCAGGCAACCACACTGGGCTGAGATTGGCTGAACATCCCTGTGAGGTGGATTTTAGGCTCTAGGTTTGAAAATTTAAAAGACTGGGATAGTCAAGTTTGGAACCCATAGACCTCAGACATACCAAAAGGTTTTCCAATGACTTCCCTCCACTTCTCAAAATATGTCAAATTTTCTAGATCTCTACAACTGTACAAAAAAATTCTGAGGCAACATAGAGAGGCTAATCAAATACTGCATGATTGGAATGGCTGTGGTTGTATGAGGTGGAAAGCTGCAGAGTTGGGCTGAAACAGTTCACAGAAATCCACAAGCTTGTGGTTGCCAGGCAACCACAATGGGCTGTGATTGGCTGAGCACCATTGTGAGCTGGACTTTAGGCTCTAGGATACAAGTGTGCAGTAGGAGACCTGAGTCACAATGCTGGGCGTTGCCATGGAGACCTCAGTGGCACAGAGGACCTTGTAGGGCAAGATTTAAATAGGATGAATATTCTTGGCCTGGTATGCCACAATATTCTCTCTGAAGGCTTCACTGCTCAGAATTTGTGGATGGAAATGCTTGCCAATCTACACATTGATGTACTTTCAATGGGATATTAAATATGCCAGTGCCTGGCAGATGACCGCTGCCATGTCCTATCCTTGATCATACGCTTTTCCCTTGTCATGTCAGTCATTTGGCTGAGTCCTGTTCCCTAAGCTATTCAGTCAAGACTTGCTGGCATCATTCACCTGCAGTATAAGAGCTTTCTGTGAAATTTCTCAGCAGAAATCCTCTGCAAGCACATAGCTTTGGATATGAGAGACAGTGGTGGATGTTGAATTTCAAGGGCAGATATTTGAAAACAATGAAACAAGCCCCGAATAAGATCTTTACATGTTTCCAAGATGAATATGTTTGGAAATATGGGGGAAGATGGAGATCAAGGCTGGGAAGAGTGCACACCCATTTCAAGGTACAAAAACCAGGGAAAAACATGGGCAAGCAAGAGAGCTGGTTAATCTGATGTAAAAATCTTTGATGATGAAAGGAAAATTATATTCTCATGATGATATAATCAGGCTGTAGAAGTGAAGTTCTCATGTGGGTTGTCCTATGTGTGGCCTTCTGCATTGGGCAGTGGATGCAGGACAGGAGATCTTCAAATAAATCTGGTGGAACACAAAATACTGAAAAAAAAAATTCAGCCTAAATCCTGTGTATTCCTTCCCTTTGAGAACATATATGGATAATGTACGAAGTTTCAAAAGAGAAAATGTCTATTGGGTCATGGTTTCAACAATGAAATTGTCACTTCACATAACATTTTGAATTTTGCTTTCACCGTTGCTCATGTACCAGGTCTGAGTAAAGCAGAATGCAGAGTAAGCCTCATCAATAGTTGTGCATTCCATAAGTGGTTTTAAAACCAGTGAAACCCTTTGGACTTAGTGTTTGTATTTAATTGGTTGATTGGTTTTGCAAATTGTTTGTTTTCCTATTTTTAACTTTGTGAGTCAGGGAAGCCCTCACTCATAGTGATTTCGACCTCTCCAAAAGCTCTGAAGTTATTCATGTAACAGCTATTACATGCTATAAGTTTCTCCTATTAAAACTTGAAAGACTAACAGACTCTGCTACTTTTCATCTAAATTCAGTGTTGTGCTAAGTTCAGGGTTGGACTTTTTACAAGTCCTTTGAAATGTGTCCTCCTCTAGTCACTGGTCGTGCTGGAATTTACTTTCTTGTGAAGACAGGATTTGAGCAAATTGACACAAGTACAGTTTCCCACTACTCTGGACACCTGGTTAAATATCGAGTTCCCTAAATGGTGTGTGTTTTACTTTGATCTCTGCTGACACTTTGCTCATCCAGTTAGAACCACAGGGCTCCAGGCCATAGCGTTCCAGGCCTAAACAAGAAAATTTCCATTCCCTTTTGGGAGTTCATTCGTCTCTCATAATTACTTTTTCCACAAATGTGTGCTTCAGGAGAGGCCCTGTCCAAATGTGGAGAGGCCCATTTTCATTCACTCACTTTCATACTTTCTAAGATTTTCAGTTACTAGAGATTTGCCCAGACTTGCCATTGTCAAGGGACAGTGCACTTCACTTGAAATTGTGCAGTATTACTTCATGTGTCTCCGTGGAAATTCCACCAATGGGAAACTCTCGCTGTAGTCATCTCCAAGTGTTGCTGCGTAAGAAAATATAACTAACAAAGGATGTGGTTTCAAGCAGAATGAGGAAAGGAGGGATTATCTTTATTTCAGTGCAGGTTGACCTTTCAAAGAAACAGTAATTCCTATCAAATAAGAGGTAAAATCTTTTGTAAAGAGACATGGACATGACACACTCAACTTGATGTCACTTTTTTTAAAACGCCAAGGGCATTTGAGAAATTCTTGGCTGCTGAATTGTCCCTTTTTGCAAATTTCTCTTAGGTAAGACACTCCAGCTTCTTCAAACCATGGTACAGTTCCTTCCATGTAAAAAACCAAAGCAAAAAACAAAATAAATTAAAACAAAACCCATCAAATTACATTTGAGAGCACACAATTGCTCAGCAGGCCCACTATTCAAGAAGCTAGTGGTACAGAATCCTCAGCCTTCAGCCCATGGCCTGAAGTTTTGTCTCTATCATGGCCCCTCAATTCCCTGGCATGTCCACATTAACTCATGAATCTTTACTCATTTCCTCTTCAAATGCACAGGATCCAATATATTTGAACCCTGTTCATCCAAGGCTGTAATCACCCAAGGACACACCAGAGGAAGGGCAGCCACTCCCTTGCCTGGGGCCTTGGAGCTTATCACAATAGAAATGGACACATGAACAAGGGGAGCCAAAACAAAGAGAGGCATATTCCTAAAGCCTGAAGCACAGAAGCTACCTATAGACCAGTAGTGGGATTTCACAAATTATGTAAGAATCTCTGTGCACATGCTTGGCATGGTCCCTCAGGCCTATAATCCCAGAAATCTGGGGGCTGAGGTGGATGGATCCTTGGGAGTTCCAGTCCATCTTGGGCTACGAATTTATCTCAAGGCCTCTTTCAACAACTACATAAGATGCTGTTTCCAAAAAGAGGACAACATTAAACTACACACACTTGGTCTAGGTCCCTGGGTTCACTACATGAGTTGTGGAGTCTAAATATTCCATGCCATGAGAAAATACCTGGGATTTCTAGTGAAAGGGGCATTTGCATCCCTTTTCTAAGGGTTTCCCTTTCACCATGTTACAGTTGAATTCTGGGAAAACCTGCTGGTGATAAGGTATTGAGCTAGTACCTCATGTTTAGTGTTCAGGGTTATGCTGGAATGGCTGCAGACCTCCTTGAAATAGCGATTGCAGACAAGTGAACCCCGAGGAAGCTGGATAGTTGAAGCAGGCACTCCAAATATTCATGCACTGCAAGGATTCACTTTCATTTTGGGTCTCATCTTCTGATTGCTGGCTTTTAGTGCTAACTGATACTACCATGGTGGCAGTAATCCAGCAGAGACTGCATGTATGGTTTGCAGGTTTGCTTCCCAAGCCACCAGAAACTTGGCAGAACCCAAATCATTGTGGCATTTTCTTTCCTCGCTTGAAACATTTGTCTTTCTAAGTTTCATAACTGAATAGACTGGGCTAGTCACCTTTGGACCCCATATACCACAAACAGAGCTAAAGACAGAGCCAATTACTTCCCTCCACTCTTCAAAATATGTCAAATTTGCTTGATCACCACAAGTTCAAAGAAAATTCTGAGGCAACTTAGAGAGGTTAATCAAATACTGCATGATTGGAATGGCTGTGGTTGTATGAGGTGGAAAGCTGCAGAGTTGGGCTGAACCTGTTCACAGAAATCCACAGGCTTGTGGTTGCCAGCCAACCACACTGGGCTGAGATTGGCTGAACATCCCTGTGAGGTGGATTTTAGGCTCTAGGTTTGAAAATTTAAAAGACTGTGGTAGTCAAGTTTGGAACCCATAGACCTAAGGCTTACCAAAAGGTTTTCCAATGACTTCCCTACACTTCTCAAAATATGTCAAATTTTCTTGATCACTACAACTGTACAAAAAAATTCTGAGGCAACATAGAGAGGCTAATCAAATACTGCATGATTGGAATGGCTGTGGTTGTATGAGGTGGAAAGCTGCAGAGTTGGGCTGAAACAGTTCACAGAAATCCACAAGCTTGTGGTTGCCAGGCAACCACAATGGGCTGTGATTGGCTGAGCACCATTGTGAGCTGGACTTTAGGCTCTAGGATACAAGTGTGCAGTAGGAGACCTGAGTCACAATGCTGGGCGTTGCCATGGAGACCTCAGTGGCACAGAGGACCTTGTAGGGCAAGATTTAAATAGGATGAATATTCTTGGCCTGGTATGCCACAATATTCTCTCTGAAGGCTTCACTGCTCAGAATTTGTGGATGGAAATGCTTGCCAATCTACACATTGATGTACTTTCAATGGGATATTAAATATGCCAGGGCCTGGCAGATGACCTCTGCCATGTCCTATCCTTGAGCATACGCTTTTCCCTTGTCATGTCAGTCATTTGGCTGAGTCCTGTTCTCTAAGCTATTCAGTCAAGACTTGCTGGCATCATTCACCTGCAGTATAAGAGCTTTCTGTGAAATTTCTCAGCAGAAATCCTCTGCAAGCACATAGCTTTGGATATGAGAGACAGTGGTGGAAGTTGAATTTCAAGGGCAGATATTTGAAAACAATGAAACAAGCCCCGAATAAGATCTTTACATGTTTCCCAGATGAATATGTTTGGAAATATGGGGGAAGATGGAGATCAAGGCTGGGAAGAGTGCACACCCATTTCAAGGTACAAAAACCAGGGAAAAACATGGGCAAGCAAGAGAGCTGGTTAATCTGATGTAAAAATCTTTGATGATGAAAGGAAAATTATGTTCTCATGATGATATAATCAGGCTGTAGAATTGATGTTCTCATGTGGGTTGTCCTATGTGTGGCCTTCTGCATTGGGCAGTGGATGCAGGACAGGAGATCTTCAAATAAATCTGGTGGAACACAAAATACTGAAAAAAATAATTCAGCCTAAATCCTGTGTATTTCTTCCCTTTGAGAACATATATGGATAATGTATGAAGTTTCAAAAGAGAAAATGTCTATTGGGTCATGGTTTCAACAATGAAATGGTCACTTCACATAACATTTTGAATTTTGCTTTCACCGTTGCTCATGTACCAGGCCTGAGTAAAGCAGAATGCAGAGTAAGCCTCATCAATAGTTGTGCATTCCATAAGTGGTTTTAAAACCAGTGAAACCCTTTGGACTTAGTGTTTGTATTTAATTGGTTGATTGGTTTTGCAAATTGTTTGTTTTCCTATTTTTAACTTTGTGAGTCAGGGAAGCCCTCACTCATAGGGATTTCGACCTCTCCAAAAGCTCTGAAGTTATTCATGTAACAGCTATTACATGCTATAAGTTTCTCGTATTAAAACTTGAAAGACTAACAGACTCTGCTACTTTTCATCTAAATTCAGTGTTGTGCTAAGTTCAGGGTTGGACTTTTTACAAGTCCTTTGAAATGTGTCCTCCTCTAGTCACTGGTCGTGCTGGAATTTACTTTCTTGTGAAGACAGGATTTGAGCAAATTGACACAAGTACAGTTTGCCACTACTCTGGACACCTGGTTAAATATCGAGTTCCCTAAATGGTGTGTGTTTTACTTTGATCTCTGCTGACACTTTGCTCATCCAGTTAGAACCACAGGGCTCCAGGCCATAGCGTTCCAGGCCTAAACAAGAAAATTTCCATTCCGTTTTGGGAGTTCATTCGTCTCTCATAATTACTTTTTCCACAAATGTGTGCTTCAGGAGAGGCCCTGTCCAAATGTGGAGAGGCCCATTTTCATTCACTCACTTTCAGACTTTCTAAGATTTTCAGTTACTAGAGATTTGCCCAGACTTGCCATTGTCAAGGGACAGTGCACTTCACTTGAAATTGTGCAGTATTACTTCATGTGTCTCCGTGGAAATTCCACCAATGGGAAACTCTCGCTGTAGTCATCTCCAAGTGTTGCTGCGTAAGAAAATATAACTAACAAAGGATGTGGTTTCAAGCAGAATGAGGAAAGGAGGGATTATCTTTATTTCAGTGCAGGTTGACCTTTCAAAGAAACAGTAATTCCTATCAAATAAGAGGTAAAATCTTTTGTAAAGAGACATGGACATGACACACTCAACTTGATGTCACTTTTTTTAAAACGCCAAGGGCATTTGAGAAATTCTTGGCTGCTGAATTGTCCCTTTTTGCAAATTTCTCTTAGGTAAGACACTCCAGCTTCTTCAAACCATGGTACAGTTCCTTCCATGTAAAAAACCAAAGCAAAAAACAAAATAAATTAAAACAAAACCCATCAAATTACATTTGAGAGCACACAATTGCTCAGCAGGCCCACTATTCAAGAAGCTAGTGGTACAGAATCCTCAGCCTTCAGCCCATGGCCTGAAGTTTTGTCTCTATCATGGCCCCTCAATTCCCTGGCATGTCCACATTAACTCATGAATCTTTACTCATTTCCTCTTCAAATGCACAGGATCCAATATATTTGAACCCTGTTCACCTGGGCTGTAATCATCCAAGGACACACCAGAGGAAGGGCAGCCACTCCCTTGCCTGGGGCCTTGGAGCTTATCACAATAGAAATGGACACCTGAACAAGGGGAGCCAAAACAAAGAGAGGCATATTCCTAAAGCCTGAAGCACAGAAGCTACCTATAGACCAGTAGTGGGATTTCACAAATTATGTAAGAATCTCTGTGCACATGCTTGGCATGGTCCCTCATGCCTATAATCCCAGCAATCTGGGGGCTGAGGTAGAAGGATCCTTGGGAGTTCCAGTCCATCTTGGGCTACGAATTGATCTCAAGGCCTCTTTCAACAACTACATAAGATGCTGCTTCCAAAAAGAGGACAACATTAAACTACACACACTTGGTTTAGGTCCCTGGGTTCACTACATGAGTTGTGGAGTCTAAATATTCCATGACATGAGAAAATACCTGGGATTTCTAGTTAAAGGGGCATTTGCATCCCTTTTCTAAGGGTTTCCCTTTCACCATGTTACAGTTGAATTCTGGGAAAACCTGCTGGTGATAAGGTATTGAGCTAGTACCTCATGTTTAGTGTTCAGGGTTATGCTGGAATGGCTGCAGACCTCCTTGAAATAGCGATTGTAGACAAGTGAACCCCAAGGAAGCTGGATAGTTGAAGCAGGCACTCCAAATATTCATGCACTGCAAGGATTCACTTTCATTTTGGGTCTCATCTTCTGGTTGCTGGCTTTTAGTGCTAACTGATACTACCATGGTGGCAGTAATCCAGCAGAGACTGCATGTATGGTTTGCAGGTTTGCTTCCCAAGCCACCAGAAACTTGGCAGAACCCAAATCATTGTGGCATATTCTTTCCTCCCTTGAAACATTTGGCTTTCTACCTTTGATAACTGAATAGACTGGGCTAGTCAACTTTGGACACCATATACCACAAACAGAGCTAAAGACAGAGCCAATTACTTCCCTCCACTTCTCAAAATATGTCAAATTTGCTTGATCACCACAAGTTCAAAGAAAATTCTGAGGCAACTTAGAGAGGTTAATCAAATACTGCATGATTGGAATGGCTGTCGTTGTATGAGGTGGAAAGCTGCAGAGTTGGGCTGAAACTGTTCACAGAAATCCACAGGCTTGTGGTTGCCAGGCAACCACACTGGGCTGAGATTGGCTGAACATCCCTGTGAGGTGGATTTTAGGCTCTAGGTTTGAAAATTTAAAAGACTGGGATAGTCAAGTTTGGAACCCATAGACCTCAGACATACCAAAAGGTTTTCCAATGACTTCCCTCCACTTCTCAAAATCTGTCAAATTTTCTAGATCTCTACAACTGTACAAAAAAATTCTGAGGCAACATAGAGAGGCTAATCAAATACTGCATGATTGGAATGGCTGTGGTTGTATGAGGTGGAAAGCTGCAGAGTTGGGCTGAAACAGTTCACAGAAATCCACAAGCTTGTGGTTGCCAGGCAACCACAATGGGCTGTGATTGGCTGAGCACCATTGTGAGCTGGACTTTAGGCTCTAGGATACAAGTGTGCAGTAGAAGACCTGAGTCACAATGCTGGGCGTTGCCATGGAGACCTCAGTGGCACAGAGGACCTTGTAGGGCAAGATTTAAATAGGATGAATATTCTTGGCCTGGTATGCCACAATATTCTCTCTGAAGGCTTCACTGCTCAGAATTTGTGGATGGAAATGCTTGCCAATCTACACATTGATGTACTTTCAATGGGATATTAAATATGCCAGTGCCTGGCAGATGACCGCTGCCATGTCCTATCCTTGATCATACGCTTTTCCCTTGTCATGTCAGTCATTTGGCTGAGTCCTGTTCCCTAAGCTATTCAGTCAAGACTTGCTGGCATCATTCACCTGCAGTATAAGAGCTTTCTGTGAAATTTCTCAGCAGAAATCCTCTGCAAGCACATAGCTTTGGATATGAGAGACAGTGGTGGATGTTGAATTTCAAGGGCAGATATTTGAAAACAATGAAACAAGCCCCGAATAAGATCTTTACATGTTTCCCAGATGAATAAGTTTGGAAATATGGGGGAAGATGGAGATCAAGGCTGGGAAGAGTGCACACCCATTTCAAGGTACAAAAACCAGGGAAAAACATGGGCAAGCAAGAGAGCTGGTTAATCTGATGTAAAAATCTTTGATGATGAAAGGAAAATTATATTCTCATGATGATATAATCAGGCTGTAGAAGTGAAGTTCTCATGTGGGTTGTCCTATGTGTGGCCTTCTGCATTGGGCAGTGGATGCAGGACAGGAGATCTTCAAATAAATCTGGTGGAACACAAAATACTGAAAAAAAAATTCAGCCTAAATCCTGTGTATTCCTTCCCTTTGAGAACATATATGGATAATGTACGAAGTTTCAAAAGAGAAAATGTCTATTGGGTCATGGTTTCAACAATGAAATTGTCACTTCACATAACATTTTGAATTTTGCTTTCACCGTTGCTCATGTACCAGGTCTGAGTAAAGCAGAATGCAGAGTAAGCCTCATCAATAGTTGTGCATTCCATAAGTGGTTTTAAAACCAGTGAAACCCTTTGGACTTAGTGTTTGTATTTAATTGGTTGATTGGTTTTGCAAATTGTTTGTTTTCCTATTTTTAACTTTGTGAGTCAGGGAAGCCCTCACTCATAGTGATTTCGACCTCTCCAAAAGCTCTGAAGTTATTCATGTAACAGCTATTACATGCTATAAGTTTCTCCTATTAAAACTTGAAAGACTAACAGACTCTGCTACTTTTCATCTAAATTCAGTGTTGTGCTAAGTTCAGGGTTGGACTTTTTACAAGTCCTTTGAAATGTGTCCTCCTCTAGTCACTGGTCGTGCTGGAATTTACTTTCTTGTGAAGACAGGATTTGAGCAAATTGACACAAGTACAGTTTCCCACTACTCTGGACACCTGGTTAAATATCGAGTTCCCTAAATGGTGTGTGTTTTACTTTGATCTCTGCTGACACTTTGCTCATCCAGTTAGAACCACAGGGCTCCAGGCCATAGCGTTCCAGGCCTAAACAAGAAAATTTCCATTCCCTTTTGGGAGTTCATTCGTCTCTCATAATTACTTTTTCCACAAATGTGTGCTTCAGGAGAGGCCCTGTCCAAATGTGGAGAGGCCCATTTTCATTCACTCACTTTCAGACTTTCTAACATTTTCAGTTACTAGAGATTTGCCCAGACTTGCCATTGTCAAGGGACAGTGCACTTCACTTGAAATTGTGCAGTATTACTTCATGTGTCTCCGTGGAAATTCCACCAATGGGAAACTCTCGCTGTAGTCATCTCCAAGTGTTGCTGCGTAAGAAAATATAACTAACAAAGGATGTGGTTTCAAGCAGAATTAGGAAAGGAGGGATTATCTTTATTTCAGTGCAGGTTGACCTTTCAAAGAAACAGTAATTCCTATCAAATAAGAGGTAAAATCTTTTGTAAAGAGACATGGACATGACACACTCAACTTGATGTCACTTTTTTTAAAACGCCAAGGGCATTTGAGAAATTCTTGGCTGCTGAATTGTCCCTTTTTGCAAATTTCTCTTAGGTAAGACACTCCAGCTTCTTCAAACCATGGTACAGTTCCTTCCATGTAAAAAACCAAAGCAAAAAACAAAATAAATTAAAACAAAACCCATCAAATTACATTTGAGAGCACACAATTGCTCAGCAGGCCCACTATTCAAGAAGCTAGTGGTACAGAATCCTCAGCCTTCAGCCCATGGCCTGAAGTTTTGTCTCTATCATGGCCCCTCAATTCCCTGGCATGTCCACATTAACTCATGAATCTTTACTCATTTCCTCTTCAAATGCACAGGATCCAATATATTTGAACCCTGTTCACCTGGGCTGTAATCATCCAAGGACACACCAGAGGAAGGGCAGCCACTCCCTTGCCTGGGGCCTTGGAGCTTATCACAATAGAAATGGACACCTGAACAAGGGGAGCCAAAACAAAGAGAGGCATATTCCTAAAGCCTGAAGCACAGAAGCTACCTATAGACCAGTAGTGGGATTTCACAAATTATGTAAGAATCTCTGTGCACAGGCTTGGCATGGTCCCTCATGCCTATAATCCCAGCAATCTGGGGGCTGAGGTAGAAGGATCCTTGGGAGTTCCAGTCCATCTTGGGCTACGAATTGATCTCAAGGCCTCTTTCAACAACTACATAAGATGCTGCTTCCAAAAAGAGGACAACATTAAACTACACACACTTGGTTTAGGTCCCTGGGTTCACTACATGAGTTGTGGAGTCTAAATATTCCATGACATGAGAAAATACCTGGGATTTCTAGTGAAAGGGGCATTTGCATCCCTTTTCTAAGGGTTTCCCTTTCACCATGTTACAGTTGAATTCTGGGAAAACCTGCTGGTGATAAGGTATTGAGCTAGTACCTCATGTTTAGTGTTCAGGGTTATGCTGGAATGGCTGCAGACCTCCTTGAAATAGCGATTGTAGACAAGTGAACCCCAAGGAAGCTGGATAGTTGAAGCAGGCACTCCAAATATTCATGCACTGCAAGGATTCACTTTCATTTTGGGTCTCATCTTCTGGTTGCTGGCTTTTAGTGCTAACTGATACTACCATGGTGGCAGTAATCCAGCAGAGACTGCATGTATGGTTTGCAGGTTTGCTTCCCAAGCCACCAGAAACTTGGCAGAACCCAAATCATTGTGGCATATTCTTTCCTCCCTTGAAACATTTGGCTTTCTACCTTTGATAACTGAATAGACTGGGCTAGTCAACTTTGGACACCATATACCACAAACAGAGCTAAAGACAGAGCCAATTACTTCCCTCCACTTCTCAAAATATGTCAAATTTGCTTGATCACCACAAGTTCAAAGAAAATTCTGAGGCAACTTAGAGAGGTTAATCAAATACTGCATGATTGGAATGGCTGTCGTTGTATGAGGTGGAAAGCTGCAGAGTTGGGCTGAAACTGTTCACAGAAATCCACAGGCTTGTGGTTGCCAGGCAACCACACTGGGCTGAGATTGGCTGAACATCCCTGTGAGGTGGATTTTAGGCTCTAGGTTTGAAAATTTAAAAGACTGGGATAGTCAAGTTTGGAACCCATAGACCTCAGACATACCAAAAGGTTTTCCAATGACTTCCCTCCACTTCTCAAAATATGTCAAATTTTCTAGATCTCTACAACTGTACAAAAAAATTCTGAGGCAACATAGAGAGGCTAATCAAATACTGCATGATTGGAATGGCTGTGGTTGTATGAGGTGGAAAGCTGCAGAGTTGGGCTGAAACAGTTCACAGAAATCCACAAGCTTGTGGTTGCCAGGCAACCACAATGGGCTGTGATTGGCTGAGCACCATTGTGAGCTGGACTTTAGGCTCTAGGATACAAGTGTGCAGTAGGAGACCTGAGTCACAATGCTGGGCGTTGCCATGGAGACCTCAGTGGCACAGAGGACCTTGTAGGGCAAGATTTAAATAGGATGAATATTCTTGGCCTGGTATGCCACAATATTCTCTCTGAAGGCTTCACTGCTCAGAATTTGTGGATGGAAATGCTTGCCAATCTACACATTGATGTACTTTCAATGGGATATTAAATATGCCAGTGCCTGGCAGATGACCGCTGCCATGTCCTATCCTTGATCATACGCTTTTCCCTTGTCATGTCAGTCATTTGGCTGAGTCCTGTTCCCTAAGCTATTCAGTCAAGACTTGCTGGCATCATTCACCTGCAGTATAAGAGCTTTCTGTGAAATTTCTCAGCAGAAATCCTCTGCAAGCACATAGCTTTGGATATGAGAGACAGTGGTGGATGTTGAATTTCAAGGGCAGATATTTGAAAACAATGAAACAAGCCCCGAATAAGATCTTTACATGTTTCCCAGATGAATATGTTTGGAAATATGGGGGAAGATGGAGATCAAGGCTGGGAAGAGTGCACACCCATTTCAAGGTACAAAAACCAGGGAAAAACATGGGCAAGCAAGAGAGCTGGTTAATCTGATGTAAAAATCTTTGATGATGAAAGGAAAATTATATTCTCATGATGATATAATCAGGCTGTAGAAGTGAAGTTCTCATGTGGGTTGTCCTATGTGTGGCCTTCTGCATTGGGCAGTGGATGCAGGACAGGAGATCTTCAAATAAATCTGGTGGAACACAAAATACTGAAAAAAAAAATTCAGCCTAAATCCTGTGTATTCCTTCCCTTTGAGAACATATATGGATAATGTACGAAGTTTCAAAAGAGAAAATGTCTATTGGGTCATGGTTTCAACAATGAAATTGTCACTTCACATAACATTTTGAATTTTGCTTTCACCGTTGCTCATGTACCAGGTCTGAGTAAAGCAGAATGCAGAGTAAGCCTCATCAATAGTTGTGCATTCCATAAGTGGTTTTAAAACCAGTGAAACCCTTTGGACTTAGTGTTTGTATTTAATTGGTTGATTGGTTTTGCAAATTGTTTGTTTTCCTATTTTTAACTTTGTGAGTCAGGGAAGCCCTCACTCATAGTGATTTCGACCTCTCCAAAAGCTCTGAAGTTATTCATGTAACAGCTATTACATGCTATAAGTTTCTCCTATTAAAACTTGAAAGACTAACAGACTCTGCTACTTTTCATCTAAATTCAGTGTTGTGCTAAGTTCAGGGTTGGACTTTTTACAAGTCCTTTGAAATGTGTCCTCCTCTAGTCACTGGTCGTGCTGGAATTTACTTTCTTGTGAAGACAGGATTTGAGCAAATTGACACAAGTACAGTTTCCCACTACTCTGGACACCTGGTTAAATATCGAGTTCCCTAAATGGTGTGTGTTTTACTTTGATCTCTGCTGACACTTTGCTCATCCAGTTAGAACCACAGGGCTCCAGGCCATAGCGTTCCAGGCCTAAACAAGAAAATTTCCATTCCCTTTTGGGAGTTCATTCGTCTCTCATAATTACTTTTTCCACAAATGTGTGCTTCAGGAGAGGCCCTGTCCAAATGTGGAGAGGCCCATTTTCATTCACTCACTTTCATACTTTCTAAGATTTTCAGTTACTAGAGATTTGCCCAGACTTGCCATTGTCAAGGGACAGTGCACTTCACTTGAAATTGTGCAGTATTACTTCATGTGTCTCCGTGGAAATTCCACCAATGGGAAACTCTCGCTGTAGTCATCTCCAAGTGTTGCTGCGTAAGAAAATATAACTAACAAAGGATGTGGTTTCAAGCAGAATGAGGAAAGGAGGGATTATCTTTATTTCAGTGCAGGTTGACCTTTCAAAGAAACAGTAATTCCTATCAAATAAGAGGTAAAATCTTTTGTAAAGAGACATGGACATGACACACTCAACTTGATGTCACTTTTTTTAAAACGCCAAGGGCATTTGAGAAATTCTTGGCTGCTGAATTGTCCCTTTTTGCAAATTTCTCTTAGGTAAGACACTCCAGCTTCTTCAAACCATGGTACAGTTCCTTCCATGTAAAAAACCAAAGCAAAAAACAAAATAAATTAAAACAAAACCCATCAAATTACATTTGAGAGCACACAATTGCTCAGCAGGCCCACTATTCAAGAAGCTAGTGGTACAGAATCCTCAGCCTTCAGCCCATGGCCTGAAGTTTTGTCTCTATCATGGCCCCTCAATTCCCTGGCATGTCCACATTAACTCATGAATCTTTACTCATTTCCTCTTCAAATGCACAGGATCCAATATATTTGAACCCTGTTCATCCAAGGCTGTAATCACCCAAGGACACACCAGAGGAAGGGCAGCCACTCCCTTGCCTGGGGCCTTGGAGCTTATCACAATAGAAATGGACACATGAACAAGGGGAGCCAAAACAAAGAGAGGCATATTCCTAAAGCCTGAAGCACAGAAGCTACCTATAGACCAGTAGTGGGATTTCACAAATTATGTAAGAATCTCTGTGCACATGCTTGGCATGGTCCCTCAGGCCTATAATCCCAGAAATCTGGGGGCTGAGGTGGATGGATCCTTGGGAGTTCCAGTCCATCTTGGGCTACGAATTTATCTCAAGGCCTCTTTCAACAACTACATAAGATGCTGTTTCCAAAAAGAGGACAACATTAAACTACACACACTTGGTCTAGGTCCCTGGGTTCACTACATGAGTTGTGGAGTCTAAATATTCCATGCCATGAGAAAATACCTGGGATTTCTAGTGAAAGGGGCATTTGCATCCCTTTTCTAAGGGTTTCCCTTTCACCATGTTACAGTTGAATTCTGGGAAAACCTGCTGGTGATAAGGTATTGAGCTAGTACCTCATGTTTAGTGTTCAGGGTTATGCTGGAATGGCTGCAGACCTCCTTGAAATAGCGATTGCAGACAAGTGAACCCCGAGGAAGCTGGATAGTTGAAGCAGGCACTCCAAATATTCATGCACTGCAAGGATTCACTTTCATTTTGGGTCTCATCTTCTGATTGCTGGCTTTTAGTGCTAACTGATACTACCATGGTGGCAGTAATCCAGCAGAGACTGCATGTATGGTTTGCAGGTTTGCTTCCCAAGCCACCAGAAACTTGGCAGAACCCAAATCATTGTGGCATTTTCTTTCCTCGCTTGAAACATTTGTCTTTCTAAGTTTCATAACTGAATAGACTGGGCTAGTCACCTTTGGACCCCATATACCACAAACAGAGCTAAAGACAGAGCCAATTACTTCCCTCCACTCTTCAAAATATGTCAAATTTGCTTGATCACCACAAGTTCAAAGAAAATTCTGAGGCAACTTAGAGAGGTTAATCAAATACTGCATGATTGGAATGGCTGTGGTTGTATGAGGTGGAAAGCTGCAGAGTTGGGCTGAACCTGTTCACAGAAATCCACAGGCTTGTGGTTGCCAGCCAACCACACTGGGCTGAGATTGGCTGAACATCCCTGTGAGGTGGATTTTAGGCTCTAGGTTTGAAAATTTAAAAGACTGTGGTAGTCAAGTTTGGAACCCATAGACCTAAGGCTTACCAAAAGGTTTTCCAATGACTTCCCTACACTTCTCAAAATATGTCAAATTTTCTTGATCACTACAACTGTACAAAAAAATTCTGAGGCAACATAGAGAGGCTAATCAAATACTGCATGATTGGAATGGCTGTGGTTGTATGAGGTGGAAAGCTGCAGAGTTGGGCTGAAACAGTTCACAGAAATCCACAAGCTTGTGGTTGCCAGGCAACCACAATGGGCTGTGATTGGCTGAGCACCATTGTGAGCTGGACTTTAGGCTCTAGGATACAAGTGTGCAGTAGGAGACCTGAGTCACAATGCTGGGCGTTGCCATGGAGACCTCAGTGGCACAGAGGACCTTGTAGGGCAAGATTTAAATAGGATGAATATTCTTGGCCTGGTATGCCACAATATTCTCTCTGAAGGCTTCACTGCTCAGAATTTGTGGATGGAAATGCTTGCCAATCTACACATTGATGTACTTTCAATGGGATATTAAATATGCCAGGGCCTGGCAGATGACCTCTGCCATGTCCTATCCTTGAGCATACGCTTTTCCCTTGTCATGTCAGTCATTTGGCTGAGTCCTGTTCTCTAAGCTATTCAGTCAAGACTTGCTGGCATCATTCACCTGCAGTATAAGAGCTTTCTGTGAAATTTCTCAGCAGAAATCCTCTGCAAGCACATAGCTTTGGATATGAGAGACAGTGGTGGAAGTTGAATTTCAAGGGCAGATATTTGAAAACAATGAAACAAGCCCCGAATAAGATCTTTACATGTTTCCCAGATGAATATGTTTGGAAATATGGGGGAAGATGGAGATCAAGGCTGGGAAGAGTGCACACCCATTTCAAGGTACAAAAACCAGGGAAAAACATGGGCAAGCAAGAGAGCTGGTTAATCTGATGTAAAAATCTTTGATGATGAAAGGAAAATTATGTTCTTTTTTTTTTTTTTTTTTTTTTTTTATTTAAGAGGAAAAAGAGAAAAACACAAAACAAGACAAAGCAGTGTAAGGTTACACATAATACAGAACTACAAAAAAAAAATAAACATAACAGTAAGAAATCACCTGTTAATAGATTACATAATATCATCTTGGAAATAGTTGCTCAAATCACAGTATCAAAGAATACAAAGTAGACATTCAAACGGAGAGACTGCAAACAGCTGTGTTCAATGATCCAAAAACATTAATATAGTCAGCTATTTAACATCCCTAAACACACTTGTTGTTATATCCGTTAGAGCTCTTTTTTTTTTTCCCTCCCTCTCTTTTTTATAACAAAATTTACACATTTTGGATTTTATTACTCCTCAGTTCTCATTACTCTCTTGGGGGGGAGATAATAAAGTCAAATATGGCAAAACAAAGCTGTAAGTCCAAACCAAGGATAGACATAATACATGATGTAGAACAGAGTACAAGGTCATCAACAATGGTTATCAACATTGTCTCTTGTTTCCTTAAAAGGAATTGTCTATCTCATTAGATATTATAAAGTTGGACAAAACAGTGGAGAACAAGACCAATAAAACTTAGGCATTGTGAACATTGCAGGACTTCCAAAGGAGGGAAAATTATGTTCTCATGATGATATAATCAGGCTGTAGAATTGATGTTCTCATGTGGGTTGTCCTATGTGTGGCCTTCTGCATTGGGCAGTGGATGCAGGACAGGAGATCTTCAAATAAATCTGGTGGAACACAAAATACTGAAAAAAATAATTCAGCCTAAATCCTGTGTATTTCTTCCCTTTGAGAACATATATGGATAATGTATGAAGTTTCAAAAGAGAAAATGTCTATTGGGTCATGGTTTCAACAATGAAATGGTCACTTCACATAACATTTTGAATTTTGCTTTCACCGTTGCTCATGTACCAGGCCTGAGTAAAGCAGAATGCAGAGTAAGCCTCATCAATAGTTGTGCATTCCATAAGTGGTTTTAAAACCAGTGAAACCCTTTGGACTTAGTGTTTGTATTTAATTGGTTGATTGGTTTTGCAAATTGTTTGTTTTCCTATTTTTAACTTTGTGAGTCAGGGAAGCCCTCACTCATAGGGATTTCGACCTCTCCAAAAGCTCTGAAGTTATTCATGTAACAGCTATTACATGCTATAAGTTTCTCGTATTAAAACTTGAAAGACTAACAGACTCTGCTACTTTTCATCTAAATTCAGTGTTGTGCTAAGTTCAGGGTTGGACTTTTTACAAGTCCTTTGAAATGTGTCCTCCTCTAGTCACTGGTCGTGCTGGAATTTACTTTCTTGTGAAGACAGGATTTGAGCAAATTGACACAAGTACAGTTTGCCACTACTCTGGACACCTGGTTAAATATCGAGTTCCCTAAATGGTGTGTGTTTTACTTTGATCTCTGCTGACACTTTGCTCATCCAGTTAGAACCACAGGGCTCCAGGCCATAGCGTTCCAGGCCTAAACAAGAAAATTTCCATTCCGTTTTGGGAGTTCATTCGTCTCTCATAATTACTTTTTCCACAAATGTGTGCTTCAGGAGAGGCCCTGTCCAAATGTGGAGAGGCCCATTTTCATTCACTCACTTTCAGACTTTCTAAGATTTTCAGTTACTAGAGATTTGCCCAGACTTGCCATTGTCAAGGGACAGTGCACTTCACTTGAAATTGTGCAGTATTACTTCATGTGTCTCCGTGGAAATTCCACCAATGGGAAACTCTCGCTGTAGTCATCTCCAAGTGTTGCTGCGTAAGAAAATATAACTAACAAAGGATGTGGTTTCAAGAAGAATGAGGAAAGGAGGGATTATCTTTATTTCAGTGCAGGTTGACCTTTCAAAGAAACAGTAATTCCTATCAAATAAGAGGTAAAATCTTTTGTAAAGAGACATGGACATGACACACTCAACTTGATGTCACTTTTTTTAAAACGCCAAGGGCATTTGAGAAATTCTTGGCTGCTGAATTGTCCCTTTTTGCAAATTTCTCTTAGGTAAGACACTCCAGCTTCTTCAAACCATGGTACAGTTCCTTCCATGTAAAAAACCAAAGCAAAAAACAAAATAAATTAAAACAAAACCCATCAAATTACATTTGAGAGCACACAATTGCTCAGCAGGCCCACTATTCAAGAAGCTAGTGGTACAGAATCCTCAGCCTTCAGCCCATGGCCTGAAGTTTTGTCTCTATCATGGCCCCTCAATTCCCTGGCATGTCCACATTAACTCATGAATCTTTACTCATTTCCTCTTCAAATGCACAGGATCCAATATATTTGAACCCTGTTCATCCAAGGCTGTAATCACCCAAGGACACACCAGAGGAAGGGCAGCCACTCCCTTGCCTGGGGCCTTGGAGCTTATCACAATAGAAATGGACACATGAACAAGGGGAGCCAAAACAAAGAGAGGCATATTCCTAAAGCCTGAAGCACAGAAGCTACCTATAGACCAGTAGTGGGATTTCACAAATAATGTAAGAATCTCTGTGCACATGCTTGGCATGGTCCCTCAGGCCTATAATCCCAGAAATCTGGGGGCTGAGGTGGATGGATCCTTGGGAGTTCCAGTCCATCTTGGGCTACGAATTTATCTCAAGGCCTCTTTCAACAACTACATAAGATGCTGTTTCCAAAAAGAGGACAACATTAAACTACACACACTTGGTCTAGGTCCCTGGGTTCACTACATGAGTTGTGGAGTCTAAATATTCCATGACATGAGAAAATACCTGGGATTTCTAGTGAAAGGGGCATTTGCATCCCTTTTCTAAGGGTTTCCCTTTCACCATGTTACAGTTGAATTCTGGGAAAACCTGCTGGTGATAAGGTATTGAGCTAGTACCTCATGTTTAGTGTTCAGGGTTATGCTGGAATGGCTGCAGACCTCCTTGAAATAGCGATTGCAGACAAGTGAACCCCGAGGAAGCTGGATAGTTGAAGCAGGCACTCCAAATATTCATGCACTGCAAGGATTCACTTTCATTTTGGGTCTCATCTTCTGATTGCTGGCTTTTAGTGCTAACTGATACTACCATGGTGGCAGTAATCCAGCAGAGACTGCATGTATGGTTTGCAGGTTTGCTTCCCAAGCCACCAGAAACTTGGCAGAACCCAAATCATTGTGGCATTTTCTTTCCTCGCTTGAAACATTTGTCTTTCTAAGTTTCATAACTGAATAGACTGGGCTAGTCACCTTTGGACCCCATATACCACAAACAGAGCTAAAGACAGAGCCAATTACTTCCCTCCACTCTTCAAAATATGTCAAATTTGCTTGATCACCACAAGTTCAAAGAAAATTCTGAGGCAACTTAGAGAGGTTAATCAAATACTGCATGATTGGAATGGCTGTGGTTGTATGAGGTGGAAAGCTGCAGAGTTGGGCTGAACCTGTTCACAGAAATCCACAGGCTTGTGGTTGCCAGCCAACCACACTGGGCTGAGATTGGCTGAACATCCCTGTGAGGTGGATTTTAGGCTCTAGGTTTGAAAATTTAAAAGACTGTGGTAGTCAAGTTTGGAACCCATAGACCTAAGGCTTACCAAAAGGTTTTCCAATGACTTCCCTACACTTCTCAAAATATGTCAAATTTTCTTGATCACTACAACTGTACAAAAAAATTCTGAGGCAACATAGAGAGGCTAATCAAATACTGCATGATTGGAATGGCTGTGGTTGTATGAGGTGGAAAGCTGCAGAGTTGGGCTGAAACAGTTCACAGAAATCCACAAGCTTGTGGTTGCCAGGCAACCACAATGGGCTGTGATTGGCTGAGCACCATTGTGAGCTGGACTTTAGGCTCTAGGATACAAGTGTGCAGTAGGAGACCTGAGTCACAATGCTGGGCGTTGCCATGGAGACCTCAGTGGCACAGAGGAACTTGTAGGGCAAGATTTAAATAGGATGAATATTCTTGGCCTGGTATGCCACAATATTCTCTCTGAAGGCTTCACTGCTCAGAATTTGTGGATGGAAATGCTTGCCAATCTACACATTGATGTACTTTCAATGGGATATTAAATATGCCAGGGCCTGGCAGATGACCTCTGCCATGTCCTATCCTTGAGCATACGCTTTTCCCTTGTCATGTCAGTCATTTGGCTGAGTCCTGTTCCCTAAGCTATTCAGTCAAGACTTGCTGGCATCATTCACCTGCAGTATAAGAGCTTTCTGTGAAATTTCTCAGCAGAAATCCTCTGCAAGCACATAGCTTTGGATATGAGAGACAGTGGTGGAAGTTGAATTTCAAGGGCAGATATTTGAAAACAATGAAACAAGCCCCGAATAAGATCTTTACATGTTTCCCAGATGAATATGTTTGGAAATATGGGGGAAGATGGAGATCAAGGCTGGGAAGAGTGCACACCCATTTCAAGGTACAAAAACCAGGGAAAAACATGGGCAAGCAAGAGAGCTGGTTAATCTGATGTAAAAATCTTTGATGATGAAAGGAAAATTATGTTCTCATGATGATATAATCAGGCTGTAGAATTGATGTTCTCATGTGGGTTGTCCTATGTGTGGCCTTCTGCATTGGGCAGTGGATGCAGGACAGGAGATCTTCAAATAAATCTGGTGGAACACAAAATACTGAAAAAAATAATTCAGCCTAAATCCTGTGTATTTCTTCCCTTTGAGAACATATATGGATAATGTATGAAGTTTCAAAAGAGAAAATGTCTATTGGGTCATGGTTTCAACAATGAAATGGTCACTTCACATAACATTTTGAATTTTGCTTTCACCGTTGCTCATGTACCAGGCCTGAGTAAAGCAGAATGCAGAGTAAGCCTCATCAATAGTTGTGCATTCCATAAGTGGTTTTAAAACCAGTGAAACCCTTTGGACTTAGTGTTTGTATTTAATTGGTTGATTGGTTTTGCAAATTGTTTGTTTTCCTATTTTTAACTTTGTGAGTCAGGGAAGCCCTCACTCATAGGGATTTCGACCTCTCCAAAAGCTCTGAAGTTATTCATGTAACAGCTATTACATGCTATAAGTTTCTCGTATTAAAACTTGAAAGACTAACAGACTCTGCTACTTTTCATCTAAATTCAGTGTTGTGCTCAGTTCAGGGTTGGACTTTTTACAAGTCCTTTGAAATGTGTCCTCCTCTAGTCACTGGTCGTGCTGGAATTTACTTTCTTGTGAAGACAGGATTTGAGCAAATTGACACAAGTACAGTTTGCCACTACTCTGGACACCTGGTTAAATATCGAGTTCCCTAAATGGTGTGTGTTTTACTTTGATCTCTGCTGACACTTTGCTCATCCAGTTAGAACCACAGGGCTCCAGGCCATAGCGTTCCAGGCCTAAACAAGAAAATTTCCATTCCGTTTTGGGAGTTCATTCGTCTCTCATAATTACTTTTTCCACAAATGTGTGCTTCAGGAGAGGCCCTGTCCAAATGTGGAGAGGCCCATTTTCATTCACTCACTTTCAGACTTTCTAAGATTTTCAGTTACTAGAGATTTGCCCAGACTTGCCATTGTCAAGGGACAGTGCACTTCACTTGAAATTGTGCAGTATTACTTCATGTGTCTCCGTGGAAATTCCACCAATGGGAAACTCTCGCTGTAGTCATCTCCAAGTGTTGCTGCGTAAGAAAATATAACTAACAAAGGATGTGGTTTCAAGCAGAATGAGGAAAGGAGGGATTATCTTTATTTCAGTGCAGGTTGACCTTTCAAAGAAACAGTAATTCCTATCAAATAGGAGGTAAAATCTTTTGTAAAGAGACATGGACATGACACACTCAACTTGATGTCACTTTTTTTAAAACGCCAAGGGCATTTGAGAAATTCTTGGCTGCTGAATTGTCCCTTTTTGCAAATTTCTCTTAGGTAAGACACTCCAGCTTCTTCAAACCATGGTACAGTTCCTTCCATGTAAAAAACCAAAGCAAAAAACAAAATAAATTAAAACAAAACCCATCAAATTACATTTGAGAGCACACAATTGCTCAGCAGGCCCACTATTCAAGAAGCTAGTGGTACAGAATCCTCAGCCTTCAGCCCATGGCCTGAAGTTTTGTCTCTATCATGGCCCCTCAATTCCCTGGCATGTCCACATTAACTCATGAATCTTTACTCATTTCCTCTTCAAATGCACAGGATCCAATATATTTGAACCCTGTTCATCCAAGGCTGTAATCACCCAAGGACACACCAGAGGAAGGGCAGCCACTCCCTTGCCTGGGGCCTTGGAGCTTATCACAATAGAAATGGACACATGAACAAGGGGAGCCAAAACAAAGAGAGGCATATTCCTAAAGCCTGAAGCACAGAAGCTACCTATAGACCAGTAGTGGGATTTCACAAATAATGTAAGAATCTCTGTGCACATGCTTGGCATGGTCCCTCAGGCCTATAATCCCAGAAATCTGGGGGCTGAGGTGGATGGATCCTTGGGAGTTCCAGTCCATCTTGGGCTACGAATTTATCTCAAGGCCTCTTTCAACAACTACATAAGATGCTGTTTCCAAAAAGAGGACAACATTAAACTACACACACTTGGTCTAGGTCCCTGGGTTCACTACATGAGTTGTGGAGTCTAAATATTCCATGACATGAGAAAATACCTGGGATTTCTAGTGAAAGGGGCATTTGCATCCCTTTTCTAAGGGTTTCCCTTTCACCATGTTACAGTTGAATTCTGGGAAAACCTGCTGGTGATAAGGTATTGAGCTAGTACCTCATGTTTAGTGTTCAGGGTTATGCTGGAATGGCTGCAGACCTCCTTGAAATAGCGATTGCAGACAAGTGAACCCCGAGGAAGCTGGATAGTTGAAGCAGGCACTCCAAATATTCATGCACTGCAAGGATTCACTTTCATTTTGGGTCTCATCTTCTGATTGCTGGCTTTTAGTGCTAACTGATACTACCATGGTGGCAGTAATCCAGCAGAGACTGCATGTATGGTTTGCAGGTTTGCTTCCCAAGCCACCAGAAACTTGGCAGAACCCAAATCATTGTGGCATTTTCTTTCCTCGCTTGAAACATTTGTCTTTCTAAGTTTCATAACTGAATAGACTGGGCTAGTCACCTTTGGACCCCATATACCACAAACAGAGCTAAAGACAGAGCCAATTACTTCCCTCCACTCTTCAAAATATGTCAAATTTGCTTGATCACCACAAGTTCAAAGAAAATTCTGAGGCAACTTAGAGAGGTTAATCAAATACTGCATGATTGGAATGGCTGTGGTTGTATGAGGTGGAAAGCTGCAGAGTTGGGCTGAACCTGTTCACAGAAATCCACAGGCTTGTGGTTGCCAGCCAACCACACTGGGCTGAGATTGGCTGAACATCCCTGTGAGGTGGATTTTAGGCTCTAGGTTTGAAAATTTAAAAGACTGTGGTAGTCAAGTTTGGAACCCATAGACCTAAGGCTTACCAAAAGGTTTTCCAATGACTTCCCTACACTTCTCAAAATATGTCAAATTTTCTTGATCACTACAACTGTACAAAAAAATTCTGAGGCAACATAGAGAGGCTAATCAAATACTGCATGATTGGAATGGCTGTGGTTGTATGAGGTGGAAAGCTGCAGAGTTGGGCTGAAACAGTTCACAGAAATCCACAAGCTTGTGGTTGCCAGGCAACCACAATGGGCTGTGATTGGCTGAGCACCATTGTGAGCTGGACTTTAGGCTCTAGGATACAAGTGTGCAGTAGGAGACCTGAGTCACAATGCTGGGCGTTGCCATGGAGACCTCAGTGGCACAGAGGAACTTGTAGGGCAAGATTTAAATAGGATGAATATTCTTGGCCTGGTATGCCACAATATTCTCTCTGAAGGCTTCACTGCTCAGAATTTGTGGATGGAAATGCTTGCCAATCTACACATTGATGTACTTTCAATGGGATATTAAATATGCCAGGGCCTGGCAGATGACCTCTGCCATGTCCTATCCTTGAGCATACGCTTTTCCCTTGTCATGTCAGTCATTTGGCTGAGTCCTGTTCCCTAAGCTATTCAGTCAAGACTTGCTGGCATCATTCACCTGCAGTATAAGAGCTTTCTGTGAAATTTCTCAGCAGAAATCCTCTGCAAGCACATAGCTTTGGATATGAGAGACAGTGGTGGAAGTTGAATTTCAAGGGCAGATATTTGAAAACAATGAAACAAGCCCCGAATAAGATCTTTACATGTTTCCCAGATGAATATGTTTGGAAATATGGGGGAAGATGGAGATCAAGGCTGGGAAGAGTGCACACCCATTTCAAGGTACAAAAACCAGGGAAAAACATGGGCAAGCAAGAGAGCTGGTTAATCTGATGTAAAAATCTTTGATGATGAAAGGAAAATTATGTTCTCATGATGATATAATCAGGCTGTAGAATTGATGTTCTCATGTGGGTTGTCCTATGTGTGGCCTTCTGCATTGGGCAGTGGATGCAGGACAGGAGATCTTCAAATAAATCTGGTGGAACACAAAATACTGAAAAAAATAATTCAGCCTAAATCCTGTGTATTTCTTCCCTTTGAGAACATATATGGATAATGTATGAAGTTTCAAAAGAGAAAATGTCTATTGGGTCATGGTTTCAACAATGAAATGGTCACTTCACATAACATTTTGAATTTTGCTTTCACCGTTGCTCATGTACCAGGCCTGAGTAAAGCAGAATGCAGAGTAAGCCTCATCAATAGTTGTGCATTCCATAAGTGGTTTTAAAACCAGTGAAACCCTTTGGACTTAGTGTTTGTATTTAATTGGTTGATTGGTTTTGCAAATTGTTTGTTTTCCTATTTTTAACTTTGTGAGTCAGGGAAGCCCTCACTCATAGGGATTTCGACCTCTCCAAAAGCTCTGAAGTTATTCATGTAACAGCTATTACATGCTATAAGTTTCTCGTATTAAAACTTGAAAGACTAACAGACTCTGCTACTTTTCATCTAAATTCAGTGTTGTGCTCAGTTCAGGGTTGGACTTTTTACAAGTCCTTTGAAATGTGTCCTCCTCTAGTCACTGGTCGTGCTGGAATTTACTTTCTTGTGAAGACAGGATTTGAGCAAATTGACACAAGTACAGTTTGCCACTACTCTGGACACCTGGTTAAATATCGAGTTCCCTAAATGGTGTGTGTTTTACTTTGATCTCTGCTGACACTTTGCTCATCCAGTTAGAACCACAGGGCTCCAGGCCATAGCGTTCCAGGCCTAAACAAGAAAATTTCCATTCCGTTTTGGGAGTTCATTCGTCTCTCATAATTACTTTTTCCACAAATGTGTGCTTCAGGAGAGGCCCTGTCCAAATGTGGAGAGGCCCATTTTCATTCACTCACTTTCAGACTTTCTAAGATTTTCAGTTACTAGAGATTTGCCCAGACTTGCCATTGTCAAGGGACAGTGCACTTCACTTGAAATTGTGCAGTATTACTTCATGTGTCTCCGTGGAAATTCCACCAATGGGAAACTCTCGCTGTAGTCATCTCCAAGTGTTGCTGCGTAAGAAAATATAACTAACAAAGGATGTGGTTTCAAGCAGAATGAGGAAAGGAGGGATTATCTTTATTTCAGTGCAGGTTGACCTTTCAAAGAAACAGTAATTCCTATCAAATAGGAGGTAAAATCTTTTGTAAAGAGACATGGACATGACACACTCAACTTGATGTCACTTTTTTTAAAACGCCAAGGGCATTTGAGAAATTCTTGGCTGCTGAATTGTCCCTTTTTGCAAATTTCTCTTAGGTAAGACACTCCAGCTTCTTCAAACCATGGTACAGTTCCTTCCATGTAAAAAACCAAAGCAAAAAACAAAATAAATTAAAACAAAACCCATCAAATTACATTTGAGAGCACACAATTGCTCAGCAGGCCCACTATTCAAGAAGCTAGTGGTACAGAATCCTCAGCCTTCAGCCCATGGCCTGAAGTTTTGTCTCTATCATGGCCCCTCAATTCCCTGGCATGTCCACATTAACTCATGAATCTTTACTCATTTCCTCTTCAAATGCACAGGATCCAATATATTTGAACCCTGTTCATCCAAGGCTGTAATCACCCAAGGACACACCAGAGGAAGGGCAGCCACTCCCTTGCCTGGGGCCTTGGAGCTTATCACAATAGAAATGGACACATGAACAAGGGGAGCCAAAACAAAGAGAGGCATATTCCTAAAGCCTGAAGCACAGAAGCTACCTATAGACCAGTAGTGGGATTTCACAAATTATGTAAGAATCTCTGTGCACATGCTTGGCATGGTCCCTCATGCCTATAATCCCAGAAATCTGGGGGCTGAGGTGGATGGATCCTTGGGAGTTCCAGTCCATCTTGGGCTACGAATTTATCTCAAGGCCTCTTTCAACAACTACATAAGATGCTGTTTCCAAAAAGAGGACAACATTAAACTACACACACTTGGTCTAGGTCCCTGGGTTCACTACATGAGTTGTGGAGTCTAAATATTCCATGACATGAGAAAATACCTGGGATTTCTAGTGAAAGGGGCATTTGCATCCCTTTTCTAAGGGTTTCCCTTTCACCATGTTACAGTTGAATTCTGGGAAAACCTGCTGGTGATAAGGTATTGAGCTAGTACCTCATGTTTAGTGTTCAGGGTTATGCTGGAATGGCTGCAGACCTCCTTGAAATAGCGATTGCAGACAAGTGAACCCCGAGGAAGCTGGATAGTTGAAGCAGGCACTCCAAATATTCATGCACTGCAAGGATTCACTTTCATTTTGGGTCTCATCTTCTGATTGCTGGCTTTTAGTGCTAACTGATACTACCATGGTGGCAGTAATCCAGCAGAGACTGCATGTATGGTTTGCAGGTTTGCTTCCCAAGCCACCAGAAACTTGGCAGAACCCAAATCATTGTGGCATTTTCTTTCCTCGCTTGAAAAATTTGTCTTTCTAAGTTTGATAACTGAATAGACTGGGCTAGTCACCTTTGGACCCCATATACCACAAACAGAGCTAAAGACAGAGCCAATTACTTCCCTCCACTCTTCAAAATATGTCAAATTTGCTTGATCACCACAAGTTCAAAGAAAATTCTGAGGCAACTTAGAGAGGTTAATCAAATACTGCATGATTGGAATGGCTGTGGTTGTATGAGGTGGAAAGCTGCAGAGTTGGGCTGAAACTGTTCACAGAAATCCACAGGCTTGTGGTTGCCAGCCAACCACACTGGGCTGAGATTGGCTAAACATCCCTGTGAGGTGGATTTTAGGCTCTAGGTTTGAAAATTTAAAAGACTGTGGTAGTCAAGTTTGGAACCCATAGACCTAAGACTTACCAAAAGGTTTTCCAATGACTTCCCTACACTTCTCAAAATATGTCAAATTTTCTTGATCACTACAACTGTACAAAAAAATTCTGAGGCAACATAGAGAGGCTAATCAAATACTGCATGATTGGAATGGCTGTGGTTGTATGAGGTGGAAAGCTGCAGAGTTGGGCTGAAACAGTTCACAGAAATCCACAAGCTTGTGGTTGCCAGGCAACCACAATGGGCTGTGATTGGCTGAGCACCATTGTGAGCTGGACTTTAGGCTCTAGGATACAAGTGTGCAGTAGGAGACCTGAGTCACAATGCTGGGCGTTGCCATGGAGACCTCAGTGACACAGAGGAACTTGTAGGGCAAGATTTAAATAGGATGAATATTCTTGGCCTGGTATGCCACAATATTCTCTCTGAAGGCTTCACTGCTCAGAATTTGTGGATGGAAATGCTTGCCAATCTACACATTGATGTACTTTCAATGGGATATTAAATATGCCAGGGCCTGGCAGATGACCTCTGCCATGTCCTATCCTTGAGCATACGCTTTTCCCTTGTCATGTCAGTCATTTGGCTGAGTCCTGTTCCCTAAGCTATTCAGTCAAGACTTGCTGGCATCATTCACCTGCAGTATAAGAGCTTTCTGTGAAATTTCTCAGCAGAAATCCTCTGCAAGCACATAGCTTTGGATATGAGAGACAGTGGTGGAAGTTGAATTTCAAGGGCAGATATTTGAAAACAATGAAACAAGCCCCGAATAAGATCTTTACATGTTTCCCAGATGAATATGTTTGGAAATATGGGGGAAGATGGAGATCAAGGCTGGGAAGAGTGCACACCCATTTCAAGGTACAAAAACCAGGGAAAAACATGGGCAAGCAAGAGAGCTGGTTAATCTGATGTAAAAATCTTTGATGATGAAAGGAAAATTATGTTCTCATGATGATATAATCAGGCTGTAGAATTGAAGTTCTCATGTGGGTTGTCCTATGTGTGGCCTTCTGCATTGGGCAGTGGATGCAGGACAGGAGATCTTCAAATAAATCTGGTGGAACACAAAATACTGAAAAAAATAATTCAGCCTAAATCCTGTGTATTTCTTCCCTTTGAGAACATATATGGATAATGTATGAAGTTTCAAAAGAGAAAATGTCTATTGGGTCATGGTTTCAACAATGAAATGGTCACTTCACATAACATTTTGAATTTTGCTTTCACCGTTGCTCATGTACCAGGCCTGAGTAAAGCAGAATGCAGAGTAAGCCTCATCAATAGTTGTGCATTCCATAAGTGGTTTTAAAACCAGTGAAACCCTTTGGACTTAGTGTTTGTATTTAATTGGTTGATTGGTTTTGCAAATTGTTTGTTTTCCTATTTTTAACTTTGTGAGTCAGGGAAGCCCTCACTCATAGGGATTTCGACCTCTCCAAAAGCTCTGAAGTTATTCATGTAACAGCTATTACATGCTATAAGTTTCTCCTATTAAAACTTGAAAGACTAACAGACTCTGCTACTTTTCATCTAAATTCAGTGTTGTGCTAAGTTCAGGGTTGGACTTTTTACAAGTCCTTTGAAATGTGTCCTCCTCTAGTCACTGGTCGTGCTGGAATTTACTTTCTTGTGAAGACAGGATTTGAGCAAATTGACACAAGTACAGTTTGCCACTACTCTGGACACCTGGTTAAATATCGAGTTCCCTAAATGGTGTGTGTTTTACTTTGATCTCTGCTGACACTTTGCTCATCCAGTTAGAACCACAGGGCTCCAGGCCATAGCGTTCCAGGCCTAAACAAGAAAATTTCCATTCCGTTTTGGGAGTTCATTCGTCTCTCATAATTACTTTTTCCACAAATGTGTGCTTCAGGAGAGGCCCTGTCCAAATGTGGAGAGGCCCATTTTCATTCACTCACTTTCAGACTTTCTAAGATTTTCAGTTACTAGAGATTTGCCCAGACTTGCCATTGTGAAGGGACAGTGCACTTCACTTGAAATTGTGCAGTATTACTTCATGTGTCTCCGTGGAAATTCCACCAATGGGAAACTCTCGCTGTAGTCATCTCCAAGTGTTGCTGCGTAAGAAAATATAACTAACAAAGGATGTGGTTTCAAGCAGAATGAGGAAAGGAGGGATTATCTTTATTTCAGTGCAGGTTGACCTTTCAAAGAAACAGTAATTCCTATCAAATAGGAGGTAAAATCTTTTGTAAAGAGACATGGACATGACACACTCAACTTGATGTCACTTTTTTTAAAACCCCAAGGGCATTTGAGAAATTCTTGGCTGCTGAATTGTCCCTTTTTGCAAATTTCTCTTAGGTAAGACACTCCAGCTTCTTCAAACCATGGTACAGTTCCTTCCATGTAAAAAACCAAAGCAAAAAACAAAATAAATTAAAACAAAACCCATCAAATTACATTTGAGAGCACACAATTGCTCAGCAGGCCCACTATTCAAGAAGCTAGAGGTACAGAATCCTCAGCCTTCAGCCCAAGGCCTGAAGTTTTGTCTCTATCATGGCCCCTCAATTCCCTGGCATGTCCACATTAACTCATGAATCTTTACTCATTTCCTCTTCAAATGCACAGGATTCAATATATTTGAACCCTGTTCACCTGGGCTGTAATCATCCAAGGACACACCAGAGGAAGGGCAGCCACTCCCTTGCCTGGGGCCTTGGAGCTTATCACAATAGAAATGGACACATGAACAAGGGGAGCCAAAACAAAGAGAGGCATATTCCTAAAGCCTGAAGCACAGAAGCTACCTATAGACCAGTAGTGGGATTTCACAAATTATGTAAGAATCTCTGTGCACATGCTTGGCATGGTCCCTCATGCCTATAATCCCAGCAATCTGGGGGCTGAGGTGGATGGATCCTTGGGAGTTCCAGTCCATCTTGGGCTACGAATTTATCTCAAGGCCTCTTTCAACAACTACATAAGATGCTGTTTCCAAAAAGAGGACAACATTAAACTACACACACTTGGTCTAGGTCCCTGGGTTCACTACATGAGTTGTGGAGTCTAAATATTCCATGCCATGAGAAAATACCTGGGATTTCTAGTGAAAGGGGCATTTGCATCCCTTTTCTAAGGGTTTCCCTTTCACCATGTTACAGTTGAATTCTGGGAAAACCTGCTGGTGATAAGGTATTGAGCTAGTACCTCATGTTTAGTGTTCAGGGTTATGCTGGAATGGCTGCAGACCTCCTTGAAATAGCGATTGCAGACAAGTGAACCCCAAGGAAGCTGGATAGTTGAAGCAGGCACTCCAAATATTCATGCACTGCAAGGATTCACTTTCATTTTGGGTCTCATCTTCTGGTTGCTGGCTTTTAGTGCTAACTGATACTACCATGGTGGCAGTAATCCAGCAGAGACTGCATGTATGGTTTGCAGGTTTGCTTCCCAAGCCACCAGAAACTTGGCAGAACCCAAATCATTGTGGCATATTCTTTCCTCCCTTGAAACATTTGGCTTTCTACCTTTGATAACTGAATAGACTGGGCTAGTCACCTTTGGACCCCATATACCACAAACAGAGCTAAAGACAGAGCCAATTACTTCCCTCCACTTCTCAAAATATGTCAAATTTGCTTGATCACCACAAGTTCAAAGAAAATTCTGAGGCAACTTAGAGAGGTTAATCAAATACTGCATGATTGGAATGGCTGTGGTTGTATGAGGTGGAAAGCTGCAGAGTTGGGCTGAAACTGTTCACAGAAATCCACAGGCTTGTGGTTGCCAGGCAACCACACTGGGCTGAGATTGGCTGAACATCCCTGTGAGGTGGATTTTAGGCTCTAGGTTTGAAAATTTAAAAGACTGGGATAGTCAAGTTTGGAACCCATAGACCTCAGACATACCAAAAGGTTTTCCAATGACTTCCCTCCACTTCTCAAAATATGTCAAATTTTCTTGATCTCTACAACTGTACAAAAAAATTCTGAGGCAACATAGAGAGGCTAATCAAATACTGCATGATTGGAATGGCTGTGGTTGTATGAGGTGGAAAGCTGCAGAGTTGGGCTGAAACAGTTCACAGAAATCCACAAGCTTGTGGTTGCCAGGCAACCACAATGGGCTGTGATTGGCTGAGCACCATTGTGAGCTGGACTTTAGGCTCTAGGATACAAGTGTGCAGTAGGAGACCTGAGTCACAATGCTGGGCGTTGCCATGGAGACCTCAGTGGCACAGAGGACCTTGTAGGGCAAGATTTAAATAGGATGAATATTCTTGGCCTGGTATGCCACAATATTCTCTCTGAAGGCTTCACTGCTCAGAATTTGTGGATGGAAATGCTTGCCAATCTACACATTGATGTACTTTCAATGGGATATTAAATATGCCAGGGCCTGGCAGATGACCTCTGCCATGTCCTATCCTTGAGCATACGCTTTTCCCTTGTCATGTCAGTCATTTGGCTGAGTCCTGTTCCCTAAGCTATTCAGTCAAGACTTGCTGGCGTCATTCACCTGCAGTATAAGAGCTTTCTGTGAAATTTCTCAGCAGAAATCCTCTGCAAGCACATAGCTTTGGATATGAGAGACAGTGGTGGAAGTTGAATTTCAAGGGCAGATATTTGAAAACAATGAAACAAGCCCCGAATAAGATCTTTACATGTTTCCCAGATGAATATGTTTGGAAATATGCGGGAAGATGGAGATCAAGGCTTGGAAGAGTGCACACCCATTTCAAGGTACAAAAACCAGGGAAAAACATGGGCAAGCAAGAGAGCTGGTTAATCGGATGTAAAAATCTTTGATGATGAAAGGAAAATTATATTCTCATGATGATATAATCAGGCTGTAGAAGTGAAGTTCTCATGTGGGTTGTCCTATGTGTGGCCTTCTGCATTGGGCAGTGGATGCAGGACAGGAGATCTTTAAATAAATCTGGTGGAACACAAAATACTGAAAAAAATAATTCAGCCTAAATCCTGTGTATTCCTTCCCTTTGAGAACATATATGGATAATGTATGAAGTTTCAAAAGAGAAAATGTCTATTGGGTCATGGTTTCAACAATAAAATGGTCACTTCACATAACATTTTGAATTTTGCTTTCACCGTTGCTCATGTACCAGGCCTGAGTAAAGCAGAATGCAGAGTAAGCCTCATCAATAGTTGTGCATTCCATAAGTGGTTTTAAAACCAGTGAAACCCTTTGGACTTAGTGTTTGTATTTAATTGGTTGATTGGTTTTGCAAATTGTTTGTTTTCCTATATTTAACTTTATGAGTCAGGGAAGCCCTCACTCATAGGGATTTCGACCTCTCCAAAAGCTCTGAAGTTATTCATGTAACAGCTATTACATGCTATAAGTTTCTCCTATTAAAACTTGAAAGACTAACAGACTCTGCTACTTTTCATCTAAATTCAGTGTTGGGCTAAGTTCAGGGTTGGACTTTTTACAAGTCCTTTGAAATGTGTCCTCCTCTAGTCACTGGTCGTGCTGGAATTTACTTTCTTGTGAAGACAGGTTTTGAGCAAATTGACACAAGTACAGTTTCCCACTACTCTGGACACCTGGTTAAATATCGAGTTCCCTAAATGGTGTGTGTTTTACTTTGATCTCTGCTGACACTTTGCTCATCCAGTTAGAACCACAGGGCTCCAGGCCATAGCGTTCCAGGCCTAAACAAGAAAATTTCCATTCCGTTTTGGGAGTTCATTCGTCTCTCATAATTACTTTTTCCACAAATGTGTGCTTCAGGAGAGGCCCTGTCCAAATGTGGAGAGGCCCATTTTCATTCACTCACTTTCAGACTTTCTAAGATTTTCAGTTACTAGAGATTTGCCCAGACTTGCCATTGTCAAGGGACAGTGCACTTCACTTGAAATTGTGCAGTATTACTTCATGTGTCTCCGTGGAAATTCCACCAATGGGAAACTCTCGCTGTAGTCATCTCCAAGTGTTGCTGCGTAAGAAAATATAACTAACAAAGGATGTGGTTTCAAGCAGAATGAGGAAAGGAGGGATTATCTTTATTTCAGTGCAGGTTGACCTTTCAAAGAAACAGTAATTCCTATCAAATAGGAGGTAAAATCTTTTGTAAAGAGACATGGACATGACACACTCAACTTGATGTCACTTTTTTTAAAACGCCAAGGGCATTTGAGAAATTCTTGGCTGCTGAATTGTCCCTTTTTGCAAATTTCTCTTAGGTAAGACACTCCAGCTTCTTCAAACCATGGTACAGTTCTTTCCATGTAAAAAACCAAAGCAAAAAACCAAATAAATTAAAACAAAACCCATCAAATTGCATTTGAGAGCACACAATTGCTCAGCAGGCCCACCTTTCAAGAAGCTAGAGGTACAGAATCCTCAGCCTTCAGCCCATGGCCTGAAGTTTTGTCTCTATCATGGCCCCTCAATTCCCTGGCATGTCCACATTAACTCATGAATCTTTACTCATTTCCTCTTCAAATGCACAGGATCCAATATATTTGAACCCTGTTCATCCAAGGCTGTAATCATCCAAGGACACACCAGAGGAAGGGCAGCCACTCCCTTGCCTGGGGCCTTGGAGCTTATCACAATAGAAATGGACACCTGAACAAGGGGAGCCAAAATAAAGAGAGGCATATTCCTAAAGCCTGAAGCACAGAACCTACCTATAGACCAGTAGTGGGATTTCACAAATTATGTAAGAATCTCTGTGCACATGCTTGGCATGGTCCCTCATGCCTATAATCCCAGCAATCTGGGGGCTGAGGTGGATGGATCCTTGGGAGTTCCAGTCCATCTTGGGCTACGAATTTATCTCAAGGCCTCTTTCAACAACTACATAAGATGCTGTTTCCAAAAAGAGGACAACATTAAACTCCACACACTTGGTCTAGGTCCCTGGGTTCACTACATGAGTTGTGGAGTCTAAATATTCCATGCCATGAGAAAATACCTGGGATTTCTAGTGAAAGGGGCATTTGCATCCCTTTTCTAAAGGTTTCCCTTTCACCATGTTACAGTTGAATTCTGGGAAAACCTGCTGGTGATAAGGTATTGAGCTGGTACCTCATGTTTAGTGTTCAGGGTTATGCTGGAATGGCTGCAGACCTCCTTGAAATAGCGATTGAAGACAAGTGAACCCCAAGGAAGCTGGATAGTTGAAGCAGGCACTCCAAATATTCATACACTGCAAGGATTCACTTTCATTTTGGGTCTCATCTTCTGGTTGCTGGCTTTTAGTGCTAACTGATACTACCATGGTGGCAGTAATCCAGCAGAGACTGCATGTATGGTTTGCAGGTTTGCTTCCCAAGCCACCAGAAACTTGGCAGAACCCAAATCATTGTGGCATTTTCTTTCCTCCCTTGAAACATTTGGCTTTCTAAGTTTGATAACTGAATAGACTGGGCTAGTCAACTTTGGACCCCATATACCACAAACAGAGCTAAAGACAGAGCCAATTACTTCCCTCCACTTCTCAAAATATGTCAAATTTGCTTGATCACCACAAGTTCAAAGAAAATTCTGAGGCAACTTAGAGATGTTAATCAAATACTGCATGATTGGAAAGGCTGTGGTTGTATGAGGTGGAAAGCTGCAGAGTTGGGCTGAAACTGTTCACAGAAATCCACAGGCTTGTGGTTGCCAGGCAACCACACTGGGCTGAGATTGGCTGAACATCCCTGTGAGGTGGATTTTAGGATCTAGGTTTGAAAATTTAAAAGACTGGGATAGTCAAGTTTGGAACCCATAGACTTCAGACATACCAAAAGGTTTTCCAATTACTTCCCTCCACTTCTCAAAATATGTCAAATTTTCTTGTTCACTACAACTGTACAAAAAAATTCTGTGGCAACATAGAGAGGCTAATCAAATACTGCATGATTGGAATGGCTGTGGTTGTATGAGGTGGAAAGCTGCAGAGTTGGGCTGAAACAGTTCACAGAAATCCACAAGCTTGTGGTTGCCAGGCAACCACAATGGGCTGTGATTGGCTGAGCACCATTGTGAGCTGGACTTTAGGCTCTAGGATACAAGTGTGCAGTAGGAGACCTGAGTCACAATGCTGGGCATTGCCATGGAGACCTCAGTGGCACAGAGGACCTTGTAGGGCAAGATTTAAATAGGATGAATATTCTTGGCCTGGTATGCCACAATATTCTCTCTGAAGGCTTCACTGCTCAGAATTTGTGGATGGAAATGCTTGCCAATCTACACATTGATGTACTTTCAATGGGATATTAAATATGCCAGTGCCTGGCAGATGACCTCTGCCATGTCCTATCCTTGAGCATACGCTTTTCCCTTGTCATGTCAGTCATTTGGCTGAGTCCTGTTCCCTAAGCTATTCAGTCAAGACTTGCTGCCATCATTCACCTGCAGTATAAGAGCTTTCTGTGAAATTTCTCAGCAGAAATCCTCTGCAAGCACATAGCTTTGGATATGAGAGACAGTGGTGGAAGTTGAATTTCAAGGGCAGATATTTGAAAACAATGAAACAAGCCCCGAATAAGATCTTTACATGTTTCCCAGATGAATATGTTTGGAAATATGGGGGAAGATGGAGATCAAGGCTGGGAAGAGTGCACACCCATTTCAAGGTACAAAAACCAGGGAAAAACATGGGCAAGCAAGAGAGCTGGTTAATCTGATGTAAAAATCTTTGATGATGAAAGGAAAATTATATTCTCATGATGAAATAATCAGGCTGTAGAAGTGAAGTTCTCATGTGGGTTGTCCTATGTGTGGCCATCTGCATTGGGCAGTGGATGCAGGACAGGAGATCTTCAAATAAATCTGGTGGAACACAAAATACTGAAAAAAATAATTCAGCCTAAATCCTGTGTATTCCTTCCCTTTGAGAACATATATGGATAATGTATGAAGTTTCAAAAGAGAAAATGTCTATTGGGTCAAGGTTTCAACAATGAAATGGTCACTTCACATAACATTTTGAATTTTGCTTACACCGTTGCTCATGTACCAGGCCTGAGTAAAGCAGAATGCAGAGTAAGCCTCATCAATAGTTGTGCATTCCATAAGTGGTTTTAAAACCAGTGAAACCCTTTGGACTTAGTGTTTGTATTTAATTGGTTGATTGGTTTTGCAAATTGTTTGTTTTCCTATTTTTAACTTTGTGAGTCAGGGAAGCCCTCACTCATAGGGATTTCGACCTCTCCAAAAGCTCTGAAGTTATTCGTGTAACAGCTATTACATGCTATAAGTTTCTCCTATTAAAACTTGAAAGACTAACAGACTCTGCTACTTTTCATCTAAATTCAGTGTTGTGCTAAGTTCAGGGTTGGACTTTTTACAAGTCCTTTGAAATGTGACCTCCTCTAGTCACTGGTCGTGCTGGAATTTACTTTCTTGTGAAGACAGGATTTGAGCAAATTGACACAAGTACAGTTTGCCACTACTCTGGACACCTGGTTAAATATCGAGTTCCCTAAATGGTGTGTGTTTTACTTTGATCTCTGCTGACACTTTGCTCATCCAGTTAGAACCACAGGGCTCCAGGCCATAGCGTTCCAGGCCTAAACAAGAAAATTTCCATTCCGTTTTGGGAGTTCATTCGTCTCTCATAATTACTTTTTCTACAAATGTGTGCTTCAGGAGAGGCCCTGTCCAAATGTGGAGAGGCCCATTTTCATTCACTCACTTTCAGACTTTCTAAGATTTTCAGTTACTAGAGATTTGCCCAGACTTGCCATTGTCAAGGGACAGTGCACTTCACTTGAAATTGTGCAGTATTACTTCATGTGTCTCCGTGGAAATTCCACCAATGGGAAACTCTCGCTGTAGTCATCTCCAAGTGTTGCTGCGTAAGAAAATATAACTAACAAAGGATGTGGTTTCAAGCAGAATGAGGAAAGGAGGGATTATCTTTATTTCAGTGCAGGTTGACCTTTCAAAGAAACAGTAATTCCTATCAAATAGGAGGTAAAATCTTTTGTAAAGAGACATGGACATGACACACTCAACTTGATGTCACTTTTTTTAAAACGCCAAGGGCATTTGAGAAATTCTTGGCTGCTGAATTGTCCCTTTTTGCAAATTTCTCTTAGGTAAGACACTCCAGCTTCTTCAAACCATGGTACAGTTCTTTCCATGTAAAAAACCACAGCAAAAAACCAAATAAATTAAAACAAAACCCATCAAATTGCATTTGAGAGCACACAATTGCTCAGCAGGCCCACCTTTCAAGAAGCTAGAGGTACAGAATCCTCAGCCTTCAGCCCATGGCCTGAAGTTTTGTCTCTATCATGGCCCCTCAATTCCCTGGCATGTCTACATTAACTCATGAATCTTTACTCATTTCCTCTTCAAATGCACAGGATCCAATATATTTGAACCCTGTTCATCCAAGGCTGTAATCATCCAAGGACACACCAGAGGAAGGGCAGCCACTCCCTTGCCTGGGGCCTTGGAGCTTATCACAATAGAAATGGACACCTGAACAAGGGGAGCCAAAACAAAGAGAGGCATATTCCTAAAGCCTGAAGCACAGAAGCTACCTATAGACCAGTAGTGGGATTTCACAAATTATGTAAGAATCTCTGTGCACATGCTTGGCATGGTCCCTCATGCCTATAATCCCAGCAATCTGGGGGCTGAGGTGGATGGATCCTTGGGAGTTCCAGTCCATCTTGGGCTACGAATTTATCTCAAGGCCTCTTTCAACAACTACATAAGATGCTGTTTCCAAAAAGAGGACAACATTAAACTACACACACTTGGTCTAGGTCCCTGGGTTCACTACATGAGTTGTGGAGTCTAAATATTCCATGCCATGAGAAAATACCTGGGATTTCTAGTGAAAGGGGCATTTGCATCCCTTTTCTAAAGGTTTCCCTTTCACCATGTTACAGTTGAATTCTGGGAAAACCTGCTGGTGATAAGGTATTGAGCTAGTACCTCATGTTTAGTGTTCAGGGTTATGCTGGAATGGCTGCAGACCTCCTTGAAATAGCGATTGCAGACAAGTGAACCCCAAGGAAGCTGGATAGTTGAAGCAGGCACTCCAAATATTCATGCACTGCAAGGATTCACTTTCATTTTGGGTCTCATCTTCTGGTTGCTGGCTTTTAGTGCTAACTGATACTACCATGGTGGCAGTAATCCAGCAGAGACTGCATGTATGGTTTGCAGGTTTGCTTCCCAAGCCACCAGAAACTTGGCAGAACCCAAATCATTGTGGCATTTTCTTTCCTCCCTTGAAACATTTGGCTTTCTAAGTTTGATAACTGAATAGACTGGGCTAGTCACCTTTGGACCCCATATACCACAAACAGAGCTAAAGACAGAGCCAATTACTTCCCTCCACTTCTCAAAATATGTCAAATTTGCTTGATCACCACAAGTTCAAAGAAAATTCTGAGGCAACTTAGAGATGTTAATCAAATACTGCATGATTGGAAAGGCTGTGGTTGTATGAGGTGGAAAGCTGCAGAGTTGGGCTGAAACTGTTCACAGAAATCCACAGGCTTGTGGTTGCCAGGCAACCACACTGGGCTGAGATTGGCTGAACATCCCTGTGAGGTGGATTTTAGGATCTAGGTTTGAAAATTTAAAAGACTGGGATAGTCAAGTTTGGAACCCATAGACTTCAGACATACCAAAAGGTTTTCCAATTACTTCCCTCCACTTCTCAAAATATGTCAAATTTTCTTGATCACTACAACTGTACAAAAAAATTCTGTGGCAACATAGAGAGGCTAATCAAATACTGCATGATTGGAATGGCTGTGGTTGTATGAGGTGGAAAGCTGCAGAGTTGGGCTGAAACAGTTCACAGAAATCCACAAGCTTGTGGTTGCCAGGCAACCACAATGGGCTGTGATTGGCTGAGCACCATTGTGAGCTGGACTTTAGGCTCTAGGATACAAGTGTGCAGTAGGAGACCTGAGTCACAATGCTAGGGGTTGCCATGGAGACCTCAGTGGCACAGAGGACCTTGTAGGGCAAGATTTAAATAGGATGAATATTCTTGGCCTGGTATGCCACAATATTCTCTCTGAAGGCTTCACTGCTCAGAATTTGTGGATGGAAATGCTTGCCAATCTACACATTGATGTACTTTCAATGGGATATTAAATATGCCAGTGCCTGGCAGATGACCTCTGCCATGTCCTATCCTTGAGCCTACGCTTTTCCCTTGTCATGTCAGTCATTTGGCTGAGTCCTGTTCCCTAAGCTATTCAGTCAAGACTTGCTGCCATCATTCACCTGCAGTATAAGAGCTTTCTGTGAAATTTCTCAGCAGAAATCCTCTGCAAGCACATAGCTTTTGATATGAGAGACAGTGGTGGAAGTTGAATTTCAAGGGCAGATATTTGAAAACAATGAAACAAGCCCCGAATAAGATCTTTACATGTTTCCCAGATGAATATGTTTGGAAATATGGGGGAAGATGGAGATCAAGGCTGGGAAGAGTGCACACCCATTTCAAGGTACAAAAACCAGGGAAAAACATGGGCAAGCAAGAGAGCTGGTTAATCTGATGTAAAAATCTTTGATGATGAAAGGAAAATTATATTCTCATGATGATATAATCAGGCTGTAGAAGTGAAGTTCTCATGTGGGTTGTCCTATGTGTGGCCTTCTGCATTGGGCAGTGGATGCAGGACAGGAGATCTTCAAATAAATCTGGTGGAACACAAAATACTGAAAAAAAAAAAATTCAGCCTAAATCCTGTGTATTCCTTCCCTTTGAGAACATATATGGATAATGTATGAAGTTTCAAAAGAGAAAATGTCTATTGGGTCATGGTTTCAACAATGAAATGGTCACTTCACATAACATTTTGAATTTTGCTTACACCGTTGCTCATGTACCAGGCCTGAGTAAAGCAGAATGCAGAGTAAGCCTCATCAATAGTTGTGCATTCCATAAGTGGTTTTAAAACCAGTGAAACCCTTTGGACTTAGTGTTTGTATTTAATTGGTTGATTGGTTTTGCAAATTGTTTGTTTTCCTATTTTTAACTTTGTGAGTCAGGGAAGCCCTCACTCATAGGGATTTCGACCTCTCCAAAAGCTCTGAAGTTATTCGTGTAACAGCTATTACATGCTATAAGTTTCTCCTATTAAAACTTGAAAGACTAACAGACTCTGGTACTTTTCATCTAAATTCAGTGTTGTGCTAAGTTCAGGGTTGGACTTTTTACAAGTCCTTTGAAATGTGTCCTCCTCTAGTCACTGGTCGTGCTGGAATTTACTTTCTTGTGAAGACAGGATTTGAGCAAATTGACACAAGTATAGTTTGCCACTACTCTGGACACCTGGTTAATTATCGAGTTCCCTAAATGGTGTGTGTTTTACTTTGATCTCTGCTGACACTTTGCTCATCCAGTTAGAACCACAGGGCTCCAGGCCATAGCGTTCCAGGCCTAAACAAGAAAATTTCCATTCCGTTTTGGGAGTTCATTCGTCTCTCATAATTACTTTTTCCACAAATGTGTGCTTCAGGAGAGGCCCTGTCCAAATGTGGAGAGGCCCATTTTCATTCACTCACTTTCAGACTTTCTAAGATTTTCAGTTACTAGAGATTTGCCCAGACTTGCCATTGTCAAGGGACAGTGCACTTCACTTGAAATTGTGCAGTATTACTTCATGTGTCTCCGTGGAAATTCCACCAATGGGAAACTCTCGCTGTAGTCATCTCCAAGTGTTGCTGCGTAAGAAAATATAACTAACAAAGGATGTGGTTTCAAGCAGAATGAGGAAAGGAGGGATTATCTTTATTTCAGTGCAGGTTGACCTTTCAAAGAAACAGTAATTCCTATCAAATAGGAGGTAAAATCTTTTGTAAAGAGACATGGACATGACACACTCAACTTGATGTCACTTTTTTTAAAACGCCAAGGGCATTTGAGAAATTCTTGGCTGCTGAATTGTCCCTTTTTGCAAATTTCTCTTAGGTAAGACACTCCAGCTTCTTCAAACCATGGTACAGTTCTTTCCATGTAAAAAACCAAAGCAAAAAACCAAATAAATTAAAACAAAACCCATCAAATTGCATTTGAGAGCACACAATTGCTCAGCAGGCCCACCTTTCAAGAAGCTAGAGGTACAGAATCCTCAGCCTTCAGCCCATGGCCTGAAGTTTTGTCTCTATCATGGCCCCTCAATTCCCTGGCATGTCCACATTAACTCATGAATCTTTACTCATTTCCTCTTCAAATGCACAGGATCCAATATATTTGAACCCTGTTCATCCAAGGCTGTAATCATCCAAGGACACACCAGAGGAAGGGCAGCCACTCCCTTGCCTGGGGCCTTGGAGCTTATCACAATAGAAATGGACACCTGAACAAGGGGAGCCAAAACAAAGAGAGGCATATTCCTAAAGCCTGAAGCACAGAAGCTACCTATAGACCAGTAGTGGGATTTCACAAATTATGTAAGAATCTCTGTGCACATGCTTGGCATGGTCCCTCATGCCTATAATCCCAGCAATCTGGGGGCTGAGGTGGATGGATCCTTGGGAGTTCCAGTCCATCTTGGGCTACGAATTTATCTCAAGGCCTCTTTCAACAACTACATAAGATGCTGTTTCCAAAAAGAGGACAACATTAAACTCCACACACTTGGTCTAGGTCCCTGGGTTCACTACATGAGTTGTGGAGTCTAAATATTCCATGCCATGAGAAAATACCTGGGATTTCTAGTGAAAGGGGCATTTGCATCCCTTTTCTAAAGGTTTCCCTTTCACCATGTTACAGTTGAATTCTGGGAAAACCTGCTGGTGATAAGGTATTGAGCTGGTACCTCATGTTTAGTGTTCAGGGTTATGCTGGAATGGCTGCAGACCTCCTTGAAATAGCGATTGCAGACAAGTGAACCCCAAGGAAGCTGGATAGTTGAAGCAGGCACTCCAAATATTCATGCACTGCAAGGATTCACTTTCATTTTGGGTCTCATCTTCTGGTTGCTGGCTTTTAGTGCTAACTGATACTACCATGGTGGCAGTAATCCAGCAGAGACTGCATGTATGGTTTGCAGGTTTGCTTCCCAAGCCACCAGAAACTTGGCAGAACCCAAATCATTGTGGCATTTTCTTTCCTCCCTTGAAACATTTGGCTTTCTAAGTTTGATAACTGAATAGACTGGGCTAGTCAACTTTGGACCCCATATACCACAAACAGAGCTAAAGACAGAGCCAATTACTTCCCTCCACTTCTCAAAATATGTCAAATTTGCTTGATCACCACAAGTTCAAAGAAAATTCTGAGGCAACTTAGAGATGTTAATCAAATACTGCATGATTGGAAAGGCTGTGGTTGTATGAGGTGGAAAGCTGCAGAGTTGGGCTGAAACTGTTCACAGAAATCCACAGGCTTGTGGTTGCCAGGCAACCACACTGGGCTGAGATTGGCTGAACATCCCTGTGAGGTGGATTTTAGGATCTAGGTTTGAAAATTTAAAAGACTGGGATAGTCAAGTTTGGAACCCATAGACTTCAGACATACCAAAAGGTTTTCCAATTACTTCCCTCCACTTCTCAAAATATGTCAAATTTTCTTGTTCACTACAACTGTACAAAAAAATTCTGTGGCAACATAGAGAGGCTAATCAAATACTGCATGATTGGAATGGCTGTGGTTGTATGAGGTGGAAAGCTGCAGAGTTGGGCTGAAACAGTTCACAGAAATCCACAAGCTTGTGGTTGCCAGGCAACCACAATGGGCTGTGATTGGCTGAGCACCATTGTGAGCTGGACTTTAGGCTCTAGGATACAAGTGTGCAGTAGGAGACCTGAGTCACAATGCTGGGCGTTGCCATGGAGACCTCAGTGGCACAGAGGACCTTGTAGGGCAAGATTTAAATAGGATGAATATTCTTGGCCTGGTATGCCACAATATTCTCTCTGAAGGCTTCACTGCTCAGAATTTGTGGATGGAAATGCTTGCCAATCTACACATTGATGTACTTTCAATGGGATATTAAATATGCCAGTGCCTGGCAGATGACCTCTGCCATGTCCTATCCTTGAGCATACGCTTTTCCCTTGTCATGTCAGTCATTTGGCTGAGTCCTGTTCCCTAAGCTATTCAGTCAAGACTTGCTGCCATCATTCACCTGCAGTATAAGAGCTTTCTGTGAAATTTCTCAGCAGAAATCCTCTGCAAGCACATAGCTTTGGATATGAGAGACAGTGGTGGAAGTTGAATTTCAAGGGCAGATATTTGAAAACAATGAAACAAGCCCCGAATAAGATCTTTACATGTTTCCCAGATGAATATGTTTGGAAATATGGGGGAAGATGGAGATCAAGCCTGGGAAGAGTGCACACCCATTTCAAGGTACAAAAACCAGGGAAAAACATGGGCAAGCAAGAGAGCTGGTTAATCTGATGTAAAAATCTTTGATGATGAAAGGAAAATTATATTCTCATGATGAAATAATCAGGCTGTAGAAGTGAAGTTCTCATGTGGGTTGTCCTATGTGTGGCCATCTGCATTGGGCAGTGGATGCAGGACAGGAGATCTTCAAATAAATCTGGTGGAACACAAAATACTGAAAAAAATAATTCAGCCTAAATCCTGTGTATTCCTTCCCTTTGAGAACATATATGGATAATGTATGAAGTTTCAAAAGAGAAAATGTCTATTGGGTCAAGGTTTCAACAATGAAATGGTCACTTCACATAACATTTTGAATTTTGCTTACACCGTTGCTCATGTACCAGGCCTGAGTAAAGCAGAATGCAGAGTAAGCCTCATCAATAGTTGTGCATTCCATAAGTGGTTTTAAAACCAGTGAAACCCTTTGGACTTAGTGTTTGTATTTAATTGGTTGATTGGTTTTGCAAATTGTTTGTTTTCCTATTTTTAACTTTGTGAGTCAGGGAAGCCCTCACTCATAGGGATTTCGACCTCTCCAAAAGCTCTGAAGTTATTCGTGTAACAGCTATTACATGCTATAAGTTTCTCCTATTAAAACTTGAAAGACTAACAGACTCTGCTACTTTTCATCTAAATTCAGTGTTGTGCTAAGTTCAGGGTTGGACTTTTTACAAGTCCTTTGAAATGTGACCTCCTCTAGTCACTGGTCGTGCTGGAATTTACTTTCTTGTGAAGACAGGATTTGAGCAAATTGACACAAGTACAGTTTGCCACTACTCTGGACACCTGGTTAAATATCGAGTTCCCTAAATGGTGTGTGTTTTACTTTGATCTCTGCTGACACTTTGCTCATCCAGTTAGAACCACAGGGCTCCAGGCCATAGCGTTCCAGGCCTAAACAAGAAAATTTCCATTCCGTTTTGGGAGTTCATTCGTCTCTCATAATTACTTTTTCCACAAATGTGTGCTTCAGGAGAGGCCCTGTCCAAATGTGGAGAGGCCCATTTTCATTCACTCACTTTCAGACTTTCTAAGATTTTCAGTTACTAGAGATTTGCCCAGACTTGCCATTGTCAAGGGACAGTGCACTTCACTTGAAATTGTGCAGTATTACTTCATGTGTCTCCGTGGAAATTCCACCAATGGGAAACTCTCGCTGTAGTCATCTCCAAGTGTTGCTGCGTAAGAAAATATAACTAACAAAGGATGTGGTTTCAAGCAGAATGAGGAAAGGAGGGATTATCTTTATTTCAGTGCAGGTTGACCTTTCAAAGAAACAGTAATTCCTATCAAATAGGAGGTAAAATCTTTTGTAAAGAGACATGGACATGACACACTCAACTTGATGTCACTTTTTTTAAAACGCCAAGGGCATTTGAGAAATTCTTGGCTGCTGAATTGTCCCTTTTTGCAAATTTCTCTTAGGTAAGACACTCCAGCTTCTTCAAACCATGGTACAGTTCTTTCCATGTAAAAAACCACAGCAAAAAACCAAATAAATTAAAACAAAACCCATCAAATTGCATTTGAGAGCACACAATTGCTCAGCAGGCCCACCTTTCAAGAAGCTAGAGGTACAGAATCCTCAGCCTTCAGCCCATGGCCTGAAGTTTTGTCTCTATCATGGCCCCTCAATTCCCTGGCATGTCCACATTAACTCATGAATCTTTACTCATTTCCTCTTCAAATGCACAGGATCCAATATATTTGAACCCTGTTCATCCAAGGCTGTAATCATCCAAGGACACACCAGAGGAAGGGCAGCCACTCCCTTGCCTGGGGCCTTGGAGCTTATCACAATAGAAATGGACACCTGAACAAGGGGAGCCAAAACAAAGAGAGGCATATTCCTAAAGCCTGAAGCACAGAAGCTACCTATAGACCAGTAGTGGGATTTCACAAATTATGTAAGAATCTCTGTGCACATGCTTGGCATGGTCCCTCATGCCTATAATCCCAGCAATCTGGGGGCTGAGGTGGATGGATCCTTGGGAGTTCCAGTCCATCTTGGGCTACGAATTTATCTCAAGGCCTCTTTCAACAACTACATAAGATGCTGTTTCCAAAAAGAGGACAACATTAAACTACACACACTTGGTCTAGGTCCCTGGGTTCACTACATGAGTTGTGGAGTCTAAATATTCCATGCCATGAGAAAATACCTGGGATTTCTAGTGAAAGGGGCATTTGCATCCCTTTTCTAAAGGTTTCCCTTTCACCATGTTACAGTTGAATTCTGGGAAAACCTGCTGGTGATAAGGTATTGAGCTAGTACCTCATGTTTAGTGTTCAGGGTTATGCTGGAATGGCTGCAGACCTCCTTGAAATAGCGATTGCAGACAAGTGAACCCCAAGGAAGCTGGATAGTTGAAGCAGGCACTCCAAATATTCATGCACTGCAAGGATTCACTTTCATTTTGGGTCTCATCTTCTGGTTGCTGGCTTTTAGTGCTAACTGATACTACCATGGTGGCAGTAATCCAGCAGAGACTGCATGTATGGTTTGCAGGTTTGCTTCCCAAGCCACCAGAAACTTGGCAGAACCCAAATCATTGTGGCATTTTCTTTCCTCCCTTGAAACATTTGGCTTTCTAAGTTTGATAACTGAATAGACTGGGCTAGTCACCTTTGGACCCCATATACCACAAACAGAGCTAAAGACAGAGCCAATTACTTCCCTCCACTTCTCAAAATATGTCAAATTTGCTTGATCACCACAAGTTCAAAGAAAATTCTGAGGCAACTTAGAGATGTTAATCAAATACTGCATGATTGGAAAGGCTGTGGTTGTATGAGGTGGAAAGCTGCAGAGTTGGGCTGAAACTGTTCACAGAAATCCACAGGCTTGTGGTTGCCAGGCAACCACACTGGGCTGAGATTGGCTGAACATCCCTGTGAGGTGGATTTTAGGCTCTAGGTTTGAAAATTTAAAAGACTGTGGTAGTCAAGTTTGGAACCCATAGACCTAAGGCTTACCAAAAGGTTTTCCAATGACTTCCCTACACTTCTCAAAATATGTCAAATTTTCTTGATCACTACAACTGTACAAAAAAATTCTGAGGCAACATAGAGAGGCTAATCAAATACTGCATGATTGGAATGGCTGTGGTTGTATGAGGTGGAAAGCTGCAGAGTTGGGCTGAAACAGTTCACAGAAATCCACAAGCTTGTGGTTGCCAGGCAACCACAATGGGCTGTGATTGGCTGAGCACCATTGTGAGCTGGACTTTAGGCTCTAGGATACAAGTGTGCAGTAGGAGACCTGAGTCACAATGCTGGGCGTTGCCATGGAGACCTCAGTGGCACAGAGGACCTTGTAGGGCAAGATTTAAATAGGATGAATATTCTTGGCCTGGTATGCCACAATATTCTCTCTGAAGGCTTCACTGCTCAGAATTTGTGGATGGAAATGCTTGCCAATCTACACATTGATGTACTTTCAATGGGATATTAAATATGCCAGGGCCTGGCAGATGACCTCTGCCATGTCCTATCCTTGAGCATACGCTTTTCCCTTGTCATGTCAGTCATTTGGCTGAGTCCTGTTCTCTAAGCTATTCAGTCAAGACTTGCTGGCATCATTCACCTGCAGTATAAGAGCTTTCTGTGAAATTTCTCAGCAGAAATCCTCTGCAAGCACATAGCTTTGGATATGAGAGACAGTGGTGGAAGTTGAATTTCAAGGGCAGATATTTGAAAACAATGAAACAAGCCCCGAATAAGATCTTTACATGTTTCCCAGATGAATATGTTTGGAAATATGGGGGAAGATGGAGATCAAGGCTGGGAAGAGTGCACACCCATTTCAAGGTACAAAAACCAGGGAAAAACATGGGCAAGCAAGAGAGCTGGTTAATCTGATGTAAAAATCTTTGATGATGAAAGGAAAATTATGTTCTCATGATGATATAATCAGGCTGTAGAATTGATGTTCTCATGTGGGTTGTCCTATGTGTGGCCTTCTGCATTGGGCAGTGGATGCAGGACAGGAGATCTTCAAATAAATCTGGTGGAACACAAAATACTGAAAAAAATAATTCAGCCTAAATCCTGTGTATTTCTTCCCTTTGAGAACATATATGGATAATGTATGAAGTTTCAAAAGAGAAAATGTCTATTGGGTCATGGTTTCAACAATGAAATGGTCACTTCACATAACATTTTGAATTTTGCTTTCACCGTTGCTCATGTACCAGGCCTGAGTAAAGCAGAATGCAGAGTAAGCCTCATCAATAGTTGTGCATTCCATAAGTGGTTTTAAAACCAGTGAAACCCTTTGGACTTAGTGTTTGTATTTAATTGGTTGATTGGTTTTGCAAATTGTTTGTTTTCCTATTTTTAACTTTGTGAGTCAGGGAAGCCCTCACTCATAGGGATTTCGACCTCTCCAAAAGCTCTGAAGTTATTCATGTAACAGCTATTACATGCTATAAGTTTCTCGTATTAAAACTTGAAAGACTAACAGACTCTGCTACTTTTCATCTAAATTCAGTGTTGTGCTCAGTTCAGGGTTGGACTTTTTACAAGTCCTTTGAAATGTGTCCTCCTCTAGTCACTGGTCGTGCTGGAATTTACTTTCTTGTGAAGACAGGATTTGAGCAAATTGACACAAGTACAGTTTGCCACTACTCTGGACACCTGGTTAAATATCGAGTTCCCTAAATGGTGTGTGTTTTACTTTGATCTCTGCTGACACTTTGCTCATCCAGTTAGAACCACAGGGCTCCAGGCCATAGCGTTCCAGGCCTAAACAAGAAAATTTCCATTCCGTTTTGGGAGTTCATTCGTCTCTCATAATTACTTTTTCCACAAATGTGTGCTTCAGGAGAGGCCCTGTCCAAATGTGGAGAGGCCCATTTTCATTCACTCACTTTCAGACTTTCTAAGATTTTCAGTTACTAGAGATTTGCCCAGACTTGCCATTGTCAAGGGACAGTGCACTTCACTTGAAATTGTGCAGTATTACTTCATGTGTCTCCGTGGAAATTCCACCAATGGGAAACTCTCGCTGTAGTCATCTCCAAGTGTTGCTGCGTAAGAAAATATAACTAACAAAGGATGTGGTTTCAAGAAGAATGAGGAAAGGAGGGATTATCTTTATTTCAGTGCAGGTTGACCTTTCAAAGAAACAGTAATTCCTATCAAATAAGAGGTAAAATCTTTTGTAAAGAGACATGGACATGACACACTCAACTTGATGTCACTTTTTTTAAAACGCCAAGGGCATTTGAGAAATTCTTGGCTGCTGAATTGTCCCTTTTTGCAAATTTCTCTTAGGTAAGACACTCCAGCTTCTTCAAACCATGGTACAGTTCCTTCCATGTAAAAAACCAAAGCAAAAAACAAAATAAATTAAAACAAAACCCATCAAATTACATTTGAGAGCACACAATTGCTCAGCAGGCCCACTATTCAAGAAGCTAGTGGTACAGAATCCTCAGCCTTCAGCCCATGGCCTGAAGTTTTGTCTCTATCATGGCCCCTCAATTCCCTGGCATGTCCACATTAACTCATGAATCTTTACTCATTTCCTCTTCAAATGCACAGGATCCAATATATTTGAACCCTGTTCACCTGGGCTGTAATCATCCAAGGACACACCAGAGGAAGGGCAGCCACTCCCTTGCCTGGGGCCTTGGAGCTTATCACAATAGAAATGGACACCTGAACAAGGGGAGCCAAAACAAAGAGAGGCATATTCCTAAAGCCTGAAGCACAGAAGCTACCTATAGACCAGTAGTGGGATTTCACAAATTATGTAAGAATCTCTGTGCACATGCTTGGCATGGTCCCTCATGCCTATAATCCCAGCAATCTGGGGGCTGAGGTAGAAGGATCCTTGGGAGTTCCAGTCCATCTTGGGCTACGAATTGATCTCAAGGCCTCTTTCAACAACTACATAAGATGCTGCTTCCAAAAAGAGGACAACATTAAACTACACACACTTGGTTTAGGTCCCTGGGTTCACTACATGAGTTGTGGAGTCTAAATATTCCATGACATGAGAAAATACCTGGGATTTCTAGTTAAAGGGGCATTTGCATCCCTTTTCTAAGGGTTTCCCTTTCACCATGTTACAGTTGAATTCTGGGAAAACCTGCTGGTGATAAGGTATTGAGCTAGTACCTCATGTTTAGTGTTCAGGGTTATGCTGGAATGGCTGCAGACCTCCTTGAAATAGCGATTGTAGACAAGTGAACCCCAAGGAAGCTGGATAGTTGAAGCAGGCACTCCAAATATTCATGCACTGCAAGGATTCACTTTCATTTTGGGTCTCATCTTCTGGTTGCTGGCTTTTAGTGCTAACTGATACTACCATGGTGGCAGTAATCCAGCAGAGACTGCATGTATGGTTTGCAGGTTTGCTTCCCAAGCCACCAGAAACTTGGCAGAACCCAAATCATTGTGGCATATTCTTTCCTCCCTTGAAACATTTGGCTTTCTACCTTTGATAACTGAATAGACTGGGCTAGTCAACTTTGGACACCATATACCACAAACAGAGCTAAAGACAGAGCCAATTACTTCCCTCCACTTCTCAAAATATGTCAAATTTGCTTGATCACCACAAGTTCAAAGAAAATTCTGAGGCAACTTAGAGAGGTTAATCAAATACTGCATGATTGGAATGGCTGTCGTTGTATGAGGTGGAAAGCTGCAGAGTTGGGCTGAAACTGTTCACAGAAATCCACAGGCTTGTGGTTGCCAGGCAACCACACTGGGCTGAGATTGGCTGAACATCCCTGTGAGGTGGATTTTAGGCTCTAGGTTTGAAAATTTAAAAGACTGGGATAGTCAAGTTTGGAACCCATAGACCTCAGACATACCAAAAGGTTTTCCAATGACTTCCCTCCACTTCTCAAAATATGTCAAATTTTCTAGATCTCTACAACTGTACAAAAAAATTCTGAGGCAACATAGAGAGGCTAATCAAATACTGCATGATTGGAATGGCTGTGGTTGTATGAGGTGGAAAGCTGCAGAGTTGGGCTGAAACAGTTCACAGAAATCCACAAGCTTGTGGTTGCCAGGCAACCACAATGGGCTGTGATTGGCTGAGCACCATTGTGAGCTGGACTTTAGGCTCTAGGATACAAGTGTGCAGTAGAAGACCTGAGTCACAATGCTGGGCGTTGCCATGGAGACCTCAGTGGCACAGAGGACCTTGTAGGGCAAGATTTAAATAGGATGAATATTCTTGGCCTGGTATGCCACAATATTCTCTCTGAAGGCTTCACTGCTCAGAATTTGTGGATGGAAATGCTTGCCAATCTACACATTGATGTACTTTCAATGGGATATTAAATATGCCAGTGCCTGGCAGATGACCGCTGCCATGTCCTATCCTTGATCATACGCTTTTCCCTTGTCATGTCAGTCATTTGGCTGAGTCCTGTTCCCTAAGCTATTCAGTCAAGACTTGCTGGCATCATTCACCTGCAGTATAAGAGCTTTCTGTGAAATTTCTCAGCAGAAATCCTCTGCAAGCACATAGCTTTGGATATGAGAGACAGTGGTGGATGTTGAATTTCAAGGGCAGATATTTGAAAACAATGAAACAAGCCCCGAATAAGATCTTTACATGTTTCCCAGATGAATAAGTTTGGAAATATGGGGGAAGATGGAGATCAAGGCTGGGAAGAGTGCACACCCATTTCAAGGTACAAAAACCAGGGAAAAACATGGGCAAGCAAGAGAGCTGGTTAATCTGATGTAAAAATCTTTGATGATGAAAGGAAAATTATATTCTCATGATGATATAATCAGGCTGTAGAAGTGAAGTTCTCATGTGGGTTGTCCTATGTGTGGCCTTCTGCATTGGGCAGTGGATGCAGGACAGGAGATCTTCAAATAAATCTGGTGGAACACAAAATACTGAAAAAAAAATTCAGCCTAAATCCTGTGTATTCCTTCCCTTTGAGAACATATATGGATAATGTACGAAGTTTCAAAAGAGAAAATGTCTATTGGGTCATGGTTTCAACAATGAAATTGTCACTTCACATAACATTTTGAATTTTGCTTTCACCGTTGCTCATGTACCAGGTCTGAGTAAAGCAGAATGCAGAGTAAGCCTCATCAATAGTTGTGCATTCCATAAGTGGTTTTAAAACCAGTGAAACCCTTTGGACTTAGTGTTTGTATTTAATTGGTTGATTGGTTTTGCAAATTGTTTGTTTTCCTATTTTTAACTTTGTGAGTCAGGGAAGCCCTCACTCATAGTGATTTCGACCTCTCCAAAAGCTCTGAAGTTATTCATGTAACAGCTATTACATGCTATAAGTTTCTCCTATTAAAACTTGAAAGACTAACAGACTCTGCTACTTTTCATCTAAATTCAGTGTTGTGCTAAGTTCAGGGTTGGACTTTTTACAAGTCCTTTGAAATGTGTCCTCCTCTAGTCACTGGTCGTGCTGGAATTTACTTTCTTGTGAAGACAGGATTTGAGCAAATTGACACAAGTACAGTTTCCCACTACTCTGGACACCTGGTTAAATATCGAGTTCCCTAAATGGTGTGTGTTTTACTTTGATCTCTGCTGACACTTTGCTCATCCAGTTAGAACCACAGGGCTCCAGGCCATAGCGTTCCAGGCCTAAACAAGAAAATTTCCATTCCCTTTTGGGAGTTCATTCGTCTCTCATAATTACTTTTTCCACAAATGTGTGCTTCAGGAGAGGCCCTGTCCAAATGTGGAGAGGCCCATTTTCATTCACTCACTTTCAGACTTTCTAACATTTTCAGTTACTAGAGATTTGCCCAGACTTGCCATTGTCAAGGGACAGTGCACTTCACTTGAAATTGTGCAGTATTACTTCATGTGTCTCCGTGGAAATTCCACCAATGGGAAACTCTCGCTGTAGTCATCTCCAAGTGTTGCTGCGTAAGAAAATATAACTAACAAAGGATGTGGTTTCAAGCAGAATTAGGAAAGGAGGGATTATCTTTATTTCAGTGCAGGTTGACCTTTCAAAGAAACAGTAATTCCTATCAAATAAGAGGTAAAATCTTTTGTAAAGAGACATGGACATGACACACTCAACTTGATGTCACTTTTTTTAAAACGCCAAGGGCATTTGAGAAATTCTTGGCTGCTGAATTGTCCCTTTTTGCAAATTTCTCTTAGGTAAGACACTCCAGCTTCTTCAAACCATGGTACAGTTCCTTCCATGTAAAAAACCAAAGCAAAAAACAAAATAAATTAAAACAAAACCCATCAAATTACATTTGAGAGCACACAATTGCTCAGCAGGCCCACTATTCAAGAAGCTAGTGGTACAGAATCCTCAGCCTTCAGCCCATGGCCTGAAGTTTTGTCTCTATCATGGCCCCTCAATTCCCTGGCATGTCCACATTAACTCATGAATCTTTACTCATTTCCTCTTCAAATGCACAGGATCCAATATATTTGAACCCTGTTCACCTGGGCTGTAATCATCCAAGGACACACCAGAGGAAGGGCAGCCACTCCCTTGCCTGGGGCCTTGGAGCTTATCACAATAGAAATGGACACCTGAACAAGGGGAGCCAAAACAAAGAGAGGCATATTCCTAAAGCCTGAAGCACAGAAGCTACCTATAGACCAGTAGTGGGATTTCACAAATTATGTAAGAATCTCTGTGCACAGGCTTGGCATGGTCCCTCATGCCTATAATCCCAGCAATCTGGGGGCTGAGGTAGAAGGATCCTTGGGAGTTCCAGTCCATCTTGGGCTACGAATTGATCTCAAGGCCTCTTTCAACAACTACATAAGATGCTGCTTCCAAAAAGAGGACAACATTAAACTACACACACTTGGTTTAGGTCCCTGGGTTCACTACATGAGTTGTGGAGTCTAAATATTCCATGACATGAGAAAATACCTGGGATTTCTAGTGAAAGGGGCATTTGCATCCCTTTTCTAAGGGTTTCCCTTTCACCATGTTACAGTTGAATTCTGGGAAAACCTGCTGGTGATAAGGTATTGAGCTAGTACCTCATGTTTAGTGTTCAGGGTTATGCTGGAATGGCTGCAGACCTCCTTGAAATAGCGATTGTAGACAAGTGAACCCCAAGGAAGCTGGATAGTTGAAGCAGGCACTCCAAATATTCATGCACTGCAAGGATTCACTTTCATTTTGGGTCTCATCTTCTGGTTGCTGGCTTTTAGTGCTAACTGATACTACCATGGTGGCAGTAATCCAGCAGAGACTGCATGTATGGTTTGCAGGTTTGCTTCCCAAGCCACCAGAAACTTGGCAGAACCCAAATCATTGTGGCATATTCTTTCCTCCCTTGAAACATTTGGCTTTCTACCTTTGATAACTGAATAGACTGGGCTAGTCAACTTTGGACACCATATACCACAAACAGAGCTAAAGACAGAGCCAATTACTTCCCTCCACTTCTCAAAATATGTCAAATTTGCTTGATCACCACAAGTTCAAAGAAAATTCTGAGGCAACTTAGAGAGGTTAATCAAATACTGCATGATTGGAATGGCTGTCGTTGTATGAGGTGGAAAGCTGCAGAGTTGGGCTGAAACTGTTCACAGAAATCCACAGGCTTGTGGTTGCCAGGCAACCACACTGGGCTGAGATTGGCTGAACATCCCTGTGAGGTGGATTTTAGGCTCTAGGTTTGAAAATTTAAAAGACTGGGATAGTCAAGTTTGGAACCCATAGACCTCAGACATACCAAAAGGTTTTCCAATGACTTCCCTCCACTTCTCAAAATATGTCAAATTTTCTAGATCTCTACAACTGTACAAAAAAATTCTGAGGCAACATAGAGAGGCTAATCAAATACTGCATGATTGGAATGGCTGTGGTTGTATGAGGTGGAAAGCTGCAGAGTTGGGCTGAAACAGTTCACAGAAATCCACAAGCTTGTGGTTGCCAGGCAACCACAATGGGCTGTGATTGGCTGAGCACCATTGTGAGCTGGACTTTAGGCTCTAGGATACAAGTGTGCAGTAGGAGACCTGAGTCACAATGCTGGGCGTTGCCATGGAGACCTCAGTGGCACAGAGGACCTTGTAGGGCAAGATTTAAATAGGATGAATATTCTTGGCCTGGTATGCCACAATATTCTCTCTGAAGGCTTCACTGCTCAGAATTTGTGGATGGAAATGCTTGCCAATCTACACATTGATGTACTTTCAATGGGATATTAAATATGCCAGTGCCTGGCAGATGACCGCTGCCATGTCCTATCCTTGATCATACGCTTTTCCCTTGTCATGTCAGTCATTTGGCTGAGTCCTGTTCCCTAAGCTATTCAGTCAAGACTTGCTGGCATCATTCACCTGCAGTATAAGAGCTTTCTGTGAAATTTCTCAGCAGAAATCCTCTGCAAGCACATAGCTTTGGATATGAGAGACAGTGGTGGATGTTGAATTTCAAGGGCAGATATTTGAAAACAATGAAACAAGCCCCGAATAAGATCTTTACATGTTTCCCAGATGAATATGTTTGGAAATATGGGGGAAGATGGAGATCAAGGCTGGGAAGAGTGCACACCCATTTCAAGGTACAAAAACCAGGGAAAAACATGGGCAAGCAAGAGAGCTGGTTAATCTGATGTAAAAATCTTTGATGATGAAAGGAAAATTATATTCTCATGATGATATAATCAGGCTGTAGAAGTGAAGTTCTCATGTGGGTTGTCCTATGTGTGGCCTTCTGCATTGGGCAGTGGATGCAGGACAGGAGATCTTCAAATAAATCTGGTGGAACACAAAATACTGAAAAAAAAAATTCAGCCTAAATCCTGTGTATTCCTTCCCTTTGAGAACATATATGGATAATGTACGAAGTTTCAAAAGAGAAAATGTCTATTGGGTCATGGTTTCAACAATGAAATTGTCACTTCACATAACATTTTGAATTTTGCTTTCACCGTTGCTCATGTACCAGGTCTGAGTAAAGCAGAATGCAGAGTAAGCCTCATCAATAGTTGTGCATTCCATAAGTGGTTTTAAAACCAGTGAAACCCTTTGGACTTAGTGTTTGTATTTAATTGGTTGATTGGTTTTGCAAATTGTTTGTTTTCCTATTTTTAACTTTGTGAGTCAGGGAAGCCCTCACTCATAGTGATTTCGACCTCTCCAAAAGCTCTGAAGTTATTCATGTAACAGCTATTACATGCTATAAGTTTCTCCTATTAAAACTTGAAAGACTAACAGACTCTGCTACTTTTCATCTAAATTCAGTGTTGTGCTAAGTTCAGGGTTGGACTTTTTACAAGTCCTTTGAAATGTGTCCTCCTCTAGTCACTGGTCGTGCTGGAATTTACTTTCTTGTGAAGACAGGATTTGAGCAAATTGACACAAGTACAGTTTCCCACTACTCTGGACACCTGGTTAAATATCGAGTTCCCTAAATGGTGTGTGTTTTACTTTGATCTCTGCTGACACTTTGCTCATCCAGTTAGAACCACAGGGCTCCAGGCCATAGCGTTCCAGGCCTAAACAAGAAAATTTCCATTCCCTTTTGGGAGTTCATTCGTCTCTCATAATTACTTTTTCCACAAATGTGTGCTTCAGGAGAGGCCCTGTCCAAATGTGGAGAGGCCCATTTTCATTCACTCACTTTCATACTTTCTAAGATTTTCAGTTACTAGAGATTTGCCCAGACTTGCCATTGTCAAGGGACAGTGCACTTCACTTGAAATTGTGCAGTATTACTTCATGTGTCTCCGTGGAAATTCCACCAATGGGAAACTCTCGCTGTAGTCATCTCCAAGTGTTGCTGCGTAAGAAAATATAACTAACAAAGGATGTGGTTTCAAGCAGAATGAGGAAAGGAGGGATTATCTTTATTTCAGTGCAGGTTGACCTTTCAAAGAAACAGTAATTCCTATCAAATAAGAGGTAAAATCTTTTGTAAAGAGACATGGACATGACACACTCAACTTGATGTCACTTTTTTTAAAACGCCAAGGGCATTTGAGAAATTCTTGGCTGCTGAATTGTCCCTTTTTGCAAATTTCTCTTAGGTAAGACACTCCAGCTTCTTCAAACCATGGTACAGTTCCTTCCATGTAAAAAACCAAAGCAAAAAACAAAATAAATTAAAACAAAACCCATCAAATTACATTTGAGAGCACACAATTGCTCAGCAGGCCCACTATTCAAGAAGCTAGTGGTACAGAATCCTCAGCCTTCAGCCCATGGCCTGAAGTTTTGTCTCTATCATGGCCCCTCAATTCCCTGGCATGTCCACATTAACTCATGAATCTTTACTCATTTCCTCTTCAAATGCACAGGATCCAATATATTTGAACCCTGTTCATCCAAGGCTGTAATCACCCAAGGACACACCAGAGGAAGGGCAGCCACTCCCTTGCCTGGGGCCTTGGAGCTTATCACAATAGAAATGGACACATGAACAAGGGGAGCCAAAACAAAGAGAGGCATATTCCTAAAGCCTGAAGCACAGAAGCTACCTATAGACCAGTAGTGGGATTTCACAAATTATGTAAGAATCTCTGTGCACATGCTTGGCATGGTCCCTCAGGCCTATAATCCCAGAAATCTGGGGGCTGAGGTGGATGGATCCTTGGGAGTTCCAGTCCATCTTGGGCTACGAATTTATCTCAAGGCCTCTTTCAACAACTACATAAGATGCTGTTTCCAAAAAGAGGACAACATTAAACTACACACACTTGGTCTAGGTCCCTGGGTTCACTACATGAGTTGTGGAGTCTAAATATTCCATGCCATGAGAAAATACCTGGGATTTCTAGTGAAAGGGGCATTTGCATCCCTTTTCTAAGGGTTTCCCTTTCACCATGTTACAGTTGAATTCTGGGAAAACCTGCTGGTGATAAGGTATTGAGCTAGTACCTCATGTTTAGTGTTCAGGGTTATGCTGGAATGGCTGCAGACCTCCTTGAAATAGCGATTGCAGACAAGTGAACCCCGAGGAAGCTGGATAGTTGAAGCAGGCACTCCAAATATTCATGCACTGCAAGGATTCACTTTCATTTTGGGTCTCATCTTCTGATTGCTGGCTTTTAGTGCTAACTGATACTACCATGGTGGCAGTAATCCAGCAGAGACTGCATGTATGGTTTGCAGGTTTGCTTCCCAAGCCACCAGAAACTTGGCAGAACCCAAATCATTGTGGCATTTTCTTTCCTCGCTTGAAACATTTGTCTTTCTAAGTTTCATAACTGAATAGACTGGGCTAGTCACCTTTGGACCCCATATACCACAAACAGAGCTAAAGACAGAGCCAATTACTTCCCTCCACTCTTCAAAATATGTCAAATTTGCTTGATCACCACAAGTTCAAAGAAAATTCTGAGGCAACTTAGAGAGGTTAATCAAATACTGCATGATTGGAATGGCTGTGGTTGTATGAGGTGGAAAGCTGCAGAGTTGGGCTGAACCTGTTCACAGAAATCCACAGGCTTGTGGTTGCCAGCCAACCACACTGGGCTGAGATTGGCTGAACATCCCTGTGAGGTGGATTTTAGGCTCTAGGTTTGAAAATTTAAAAGACTGTGGTAGTCAAGTTTGGAACCCATAGACCTAAGGCTTACCAAAAGGTTTTCCAATGACTTCCCTACACTTCTCAAAATATGTCAAATTTTCTTGATCACTACAACTGTACAAAAAAATTCTGAGGCAACATAGAGAGGCTAATCAAATACTGCATGATTGGAATGGCTGTGGTTGTATGAGGTGGAAAGCTGCAGAGTTGGGCTGAAACAGTTCACAGAAATCCACAAGCTTGTGGTTGCCAGGCAACCACAATGGGCTGTGATTGGCTGAGCACCATTGTGAGCTGGACTTTAGGCTCTAGGATACAAGTGTGCAGTAGGAGACCTGAGTCACAATGCTGGGCGTTGCCATGGAGACCTCAGTGGCACAGAGGACCTTGTAGGGCAAGATTTAAATAGGATGAATATTCTTGGCCTGGTATGCCACAATATTCTCTCTGAAGGCTTCACTGCTCAGAATTTGTGGATGGAAATGCTTGCCAATCTACACATTGATGTACTTTCAATGGGATATTAAATATGCCAGGGCCTGGCAGATGACCTCTGCCATGTCCTATCCTTGAGCATACGCTTTTCCCTTGTCATGTCAGTCATTTGGCTGAGTCCTGTTCTCTAAGCTATTCAGTCAAGACTTGCTGGCATCATTCACCTGCAGTATAAGAGCTTTCTGTGAAATTTCTCAGCAGAAATCCTCTGCAAGCACATAGCTTTGGATATGAGAGACAGTGGTGGAAGTTGAATTTCAAGGGCAGATATTTGAAAACAATGAAACAAGCCCCGAATAAGATCTTTACATGTTTCCCAGATGAATATGTTTGGAAATATGGGGGAAGATGGAGATCAAGGCTGGGAAGAGTGCACACCCATTTCAAGGTACAAAAACCAGGGAAAAACATGGGCAAGCAAGAGAGCTGGTTAATCTGATGTAAAAATCTTTGATGATGAAAGGAAAATTATGTTCTCATGATGATATAATCAGGCTGTAGAATTGATGTTCTCATGTGGGTTGTCCTATGTGTGGCCTTCTGCATTGGGCAGTGGATGCAGGACAGGAGATCTTCAAATAAATCTGGTGGAACACAAAATACTGAAAAAAATAATTCAGCCTAAATCCTGTGTATTTCTTCCCTTTGAGAACATATATGGATAATGTATGAAGTTTCAAAAGAGAAAATGTCTATTGGGTCATGGTTTCAACAATGAAATGGTCACTTCACATAACATTTTGAATTTTGCTTTCACCGTTGCTCATGTACCAGGCCTGAGTAAAGCAGAATGCAGAGTAAGCCTCATCAATAGTTGTGCATTCCATAAGTGGTTTTAAAACCAGTGAAACCCTTTGGACTTAGTGTTTGTATTTAATTGGTTGATTGGTTTTGCAAATTGTTTGTTTTCCTATTTTTAACTTTGTGAGTCAGGGAAGCCCTCACTCATAGGGATTTCGACCTCTCCAAAAGCTCTGAAGTTATTCATGTAACAGCTATTACATGCTATAAGTTTCTCGTATTAAAACTTGAAAGACTAACAGACTCTGCTACTTTTCATCTAAATTCAGTGTTGTGCTAAGTTCAGGGTTGGACTTTTTACAAGTCCTTTGAAATGTGTCCTCCTCTAGTCACTGGTCGTGCTGGAATTTACTTTCTTGTGAAGACAGGATTTGAGCAAATTGACACAAGTACAGTTTGCCACTACTCTGGACACCTGGTTAAATATCGAGTTCCCTAAATGGTGTGTGTTTTACTTTGATCTCTGCTGACACTTTGCTCATCCAGTTAGAACCACAGGGCTCCAGGCCATAGCGTTCCAGGCCTAAACAAGAAAATTTCCATTCCGTTTTGGGAGTTCATTCGTCTCTCATAATTACTTTTTCCACAAATGTGTGCTTCAGGAGAGGCCCTGTCCAAATGTGGAGAGGCCCATTTTCATTCACTCACTTTCAGACTTTCTAAGATTTTCAGTTACTAGAGATTTGCCCAGACTTGCCATTGTCAAGGGACAGTGCACTTCACTTGAAATTGTGCAGTATTACTTCATGTGTCTCCGTGGAAATTCCACCAATGGGAAACTCTCGCTGTAGTCATCTCCAAGTGTTGCTGCGTAAGAAAATATAACTAACAAAGGATGTGGTTTCAAGAAGAATGAGGAAAGGAGGGATTATCTTTATTTCAGTGCAGGTTGACCTTTCAAAGAAACAGTAATTCCTATCAAATAAGAGGTAAAATCTTTTGTAAAGAGACATGGACATGACACACTCAACTTGATGTCACTTTTTTTAAAACGCCAAGGGCATTTGAGAAATTCTTGGCTGCTGAATTGTCCCTTTTTGCAAATTTCTCTTAGGTAAGACACTCCAGCTTCTTCAAACCATGGTACAGTTCCTTCCATGTAAAAAACCAAAGCAAAAAACAAAATAAATTAAAACAAAACCCATCAAATTACATTTGAGAGCACACAATTGCTCAGCAGGCCCACTATTCAAGAAGCTAGTGGTACAGAATCCTCAGCCTTCAGCCCATGGCCTGAAGTTTTGTCTCTATCATGGCCCCTCAATTCCCTGGCATGTCCACATTAACTCATGAATCTTTACTCATTTCCTCTTCAAATGCACAGGATCCAATATATTTGAACCCTGTTCATCCAAGGCTGTAATCACCCAAGGACACACCAGAGGAAGGGCAGCCACTCCCTTGCCTGGGGCCTTGGAGCTTATCACAATAGAAATGGACACATGAACAAGGGGAGCCAAAACAAAGAGAGGCATATTCCTAAAGCCTGAAGCACAGAAGCTACCTATAGACCAGTAGTGGGATTTCACAAATAATGTAAGAATCTCTGTGCACATGCTTGGCATGGTCCCTCAGGCCTATAATCCCAGAAATCTGGGGGCTGAGGTGGATGGATCCTTGGGAGTTCCAGTCCATCTTGGGCTACGAATTTATCTCAAGGCCTCTTTCAACAACTACATAAGATGCTGTTTCCAAAAAGAGGACAACATTAAACTACACACACTTGGTCTAGGTCCCTGGGTTCACTACATGAGTTGTGGAGTCTAAATATTCCATGACATGAGAAAATACCTGGGATTTCTAGTGAAAGGGGCATTTGCATCCCTTTTCTAAGGGTTTCCCTTTCACCATGTTACAGTTGAATTCTGGGAAAACCTGCTGGTGATAAGGTATTGAGCTAGTACCTCATGTTTAGTGTTCAGGGTTATGCTGGAATGGCTGCAGACCTCCTTGAAATAGCGATTGCAGACAAGTGAACCCCGAGGAAGCTGGATAGTTGAAGCAGGCACTCCAAATATTCATGCACTGCAAGGATTCACTTTCATTTTGGGTCTCATCTTCTGATTGCTGGCTTTTAGTGCTAACTGATACTACCATGGTGGCAGTAATCCAGCAGAGACTGCATGTATGGTTTGCAGGTTTGCTTCCCAAGCCACCAGAAACTTGGCAGAACCCAAATCATTGTGGCATTTTCTTTCCTCGCTTGAAACATTTGTCTTTCTAAGTTTCATAACTGAATAGACTGGGCTAGTCACCTTTGGACCCCATATACCACAAACAGAGCTAAAGACAGAGCCAATTACTTCCCTCCACTCTTCAAAATATGTCAAATTTGCTTGATCACCACAAGTTCAAAGAAAATTCTGAGGCAACTTAGAGAGGTTAATCAAATACTGCATGATTGGAATGGCTGTGGTTGTATGAGGTGGAAAGCTGCAGAGTTGGGCTGAACCTGTTCACAGAAATCCACAGGCTTGTGGTTGCCAGCCAACCACACTGGGCTGAGATTGGCTGAACATCCCTGTGAGGTGGATTTTAGGCTCTAGGTTTGAAAATTTAAAAGACTGTGGTAGTCAAGTTTGGAACCCATAGACCTAAGGCTTACCAAAAGGTTTTCCAATGACTTCCCTACACTTCTCAAAATATGTCAAATTTTCTTGATCACTACAACTGTACAAAAAAATTCTGAGGCAACATAGAGAGGCTAATCAAATACTGCATGATTGGAATGGCTGTGGTTGTATGAGGTGGAAAGCTGCAGAGTTGGGCTGAAACAGTTCACAGAAATCCACAAGCTTGTGGTTGCCAGGCAACCACAATGGGCTGTGATTGGCTGAGCACCATTGTGAGCTGGACTTTAGGCTCTAGGATACAAGTGTGCAGTAGGAGACCTGAGTCACAATGCTGGGCGTTGCCATGGAGACCTCAGTGGCACAGAGGAACTTGTAGGGCAAGATTTAAATAGGATGAATATTCTTGGCCTGGTATGCCACAATATTCTCTCTGAAGGCTTCACTGCTCAGAATTTGTGGATGGAAATGCTTGCCAATCTACACATTGATGTACTTTCAATGGGATATTAAATATGCCAGGGCCTGGCAGATGACCTCTGCCATGTCCTATCCTTGAGCATACGCTTTTCCCTTGTCATGTCAGTCATTTGGCTGAGTCCTGTTCCCTAAGCTATTCAGTCAAGACTTGCTGGCATCATTCACCTGCAGTATAAGAGCTTTCTGTGAAATTTCTCAGCAGAAATCCTCTGCAAGCACATAGCTTTGGATATGAGAGACAGTGGTGGAAGTTGAATTTCAAGGGCAGATATTTGAAAACAATGAAACAAGCCCCGAATAAGATCTTTACATGTTTCCCAGATGAATATGTTTGGAAATATGGGGGAAGATGGAGATCAAGGCTGGGAAGAGTGCACACCCATTTCAAGGTACAAAAACCAGGGAAAAACATGGGCAAGCAAGAGAGCTGGTTAATCTGATGTAAAAATCTTTGATGATGAAAGGAAAATTATGTTCTCATGATGATATAATCAGGCTGTAGAATTGATGTTCTCATGTGGGTTGTCCTATGTGTGGCCTTCTGCATTGGGCAGTGGATGCAGGACAGGAGATCTTCAAATAAATCTGGTGGAACACAAAATACTGAAAAAAATAATTCAGCCTAAATCCTGTGTATTTCTTCCCTTTGAGAACATATATGGATAATGTATGAAGTTTCAAAAGAGAAAATGTCTATTGGGTCATGGTTTCAACAATGAAATGGTCACTTCACATAACATTTTGAATTTTGCTTTCACCGTTGCTCATGTACCAGGCCTGAGTAAAGCAGAATGCAGAGTAAGCCTCATCAATAGTTGTGCATTCCATAAGTGGTTTTAAAACCAGTGAAACCCTTTGGACTTAGTGTTTGTATTTAATTGGTTGATTGGTTTTGCAAATTGTTTGTTTTCCTATTTTTAACTTTGTGAGTCAGGGAAGCCCTCACTCATAGGGATTTCGACCTCTCCAAAAGCTCTGAAGTTATTCATGTAACAGCTATTACATGCTATAAGTTTCTCGTATTAAAACTTGAAAGACTAACAGACTCTGCTACTTTTCATCTAAATTCAGTGTTGTGCTAAGTTCAGGGTTGGACTTTTTACAAGTCCTTTGAAATGTGTCCTCCTCTAGTCACTGGTCGTGCTGGAATTTACTTTCTTGTGAAGACAGGATTTGAGCAAATTGACACAAGTACAGTTTGCCACTACTCTGGACACCTGGTTAAATATCGAGTTCCCTAAATGGTGTGTGTTTTACTTTGATCTCTGCTGACACTTTGCTCATCCAGTTAGAACCACAGGGCTCCAGGCCATAGCGTTCCAGGCCTAAACAAGAAAATTTCCATTCCGTTTTGGGAGTTCATTCGTCTCTCATAATTACTTTTTCCACAAATGTGTGCTTCAGGAGAGGCCCTGTCCAAATGTGGAGAGGCCCATTTTCATTCACTCACTTTCAGACTTTCTAAGATTTTCAGTTACTAGAGATTTGCCCAGACTTGCCATTGTCAAGGGACAGTGCACTTCACTTGAAATTGTGCAGTATTACTTCATGTGTCTCCGTGGAAATTCCACCAATGGGAAACTCTCGCTGTAGTCATCTCCAAGTGTTGCTGCGTAAGAAAATATAACTAACAAAGGATGTGGTTTCAAGCAGAATGAGGAAAGGAGGGATTATCTTTATTTCAGTGCAGGTTGACCTTTCAAAGAAACAGTAATTCCTATCAAATAGGAGGTAAAATCTTTTGTAAAGAGACATGGACATGACACACTCAACTTGATGTCACTTTTTTTAAAACGCCAAGGGCATTTGAGAAATTCTTGGCTGCTGAATTGTCCCTTTTTGCAAATTTCTCTTAGGTAAGACACTCCAGCTTCTTCAAACCATGGTACAGTTCCTTCCATGTAAAAAACCAAAGCAAAAAACAAAATAAATTAAAACAAAACCCATCAAATTACATTTGAGAGCACACAATTGCTCAGCAGGCCCACTATTCAAGAAGCTAGTGGTACAGAATCCTCAGCCTTCAGCCCATGGCCTGAAGTTTTGTCTCTATCATGGCCCCTCAATTCCCTGGCATGTCCACATTAACTCATGAATCTTTACTCATTTCCTCTTCAAATGCACAGGATCCAATATATTTGAACCCTGTTCATCCAAGGCTGTAATCACCCAAGGACACACCAGAGGAAGGGCAGCCACTCCCTTGCCTGGGGCCTTGGAGCTTATCACAATAGAAATGGACACATGAACAAGGGGAGCCAAAACAAAGAGAGGCATATTCCTAAAGCCTGAAGCACAGAAGCTACCTATAGACCAGTAGTGGGATTTCACAAATTATGTAAGAATCTCTGTGCACATGCTTGGCATGGTCCCTCATGCCTATAATCCCAGAAATCTGGGGGCTGAGGTGGATGGATCCTTGGGAGTTCCAGTCCATCTTGGGCTACGAATTTATCTCAAGGCCTCTTTCAACAACTACATAAGATGCTGTTTCCAAAAAGAGGACAACATTAAACTACACACACTTGGTCTAGGTCCCTGGGTTCACTACATGAGTTGTGGAGTCTAAATATTCCATGCCATGAGAAAATACCTGGGATTTCTAGTGAAAGGGGCATTTGCATCCCTTTTCTAAGGGTTTCCCTTTCACCATGTTACAGTTGAATTCTGGGAAAACCTGCTGGTGATAAGGTATTGAGCTAGTACCTCATGTTTAGTGTTCAGGGTTATGCTGGAATGGCTGCAGACCTCCTTGAAATAGCGATTGCAGACAAGTGAACCCCGAGGAAGCTGGATAGTTGAAGCAGGCACTCCAAATATTCATGCACTGCAAGGATTCACTTTCATTTTGGGTCTCATCTTCTGATTGCTGGCTTTTAGTGCTAACTGATACTACCATGGTGGCAGTAATCCAGCAGAGACTGCATGTATGGTTTGCAGGTTTGCTTCCCAAGCCACCAGAAACTTGGCAGAACCCAAATCATTGTGGCATTTTCTTTCCTCGCTTGAAACATTTGTCTTTCTAAGTTTCATAACTGAATAGACTGGGCTAGTCACCTTTGGACCCCATATACCACAAACAGAGCTAAAGACAGAGCCAATTACTTCCCTCCACTCTTCAAAATATGTCAAATTTGCTTGATCACCACAAGTTCAAAGAAAATTCTGAGGCAACTTAGAGAGGTTAATCAAATACTGCATGATTGGAATGGCTGTGGTTGTATGAGGTGGAAAGCTGCAGAGTTGGGCTGAACCTGTTCACAGAAATCCACAGGCTTGTGGTTGCCAGCCAACCACACTGGGCTGAGATTGGCTGAACATCCCTGTGAGGTGGATTTTAGGCTCTAGGTTTGAAAATTTAAAAGACTGTGGTAGTCAAGTTTGGAACCCATAGACCTAAGGCTTACCAAAAGGTTTTCCAATGACTTCCCTACACTTCTCAAAATATGTCAAATTTTCTTGATCACTACAACTGTACAAAAAAATTCTGAGGCAACATAGAGAGGCTAATCAAATACTGCATGATTGGAATGGCTGTGGTTGTATGAGGTGGAAAGCTGCAGAGTTGGGCTGAAACAGTTCACAGAAATCCACAAGCTTGTGGTTGCCAGGCAACCACAATGGGCTGTGATTGGCTGAGCACCATTGTGAGCTGGACTTTAGGCTCTAGGATACAAGTGTGCAGTAGGAGACCTGAGTCACAATGCTGGGCGTTGCCATGGAGACCTCAGTGGCACAGAGGAACTTGTAGGGCAAGATTTAAATAGGATGAATATTCTTGGCCTGGTATGCCACAATATTCTCTCTGAAGGCTTCACTGCTCAGAATTTGTGGATGGAAATGCTTGCCAATCTACACATTGATGTACTTTCAATGGGATATTAAATATGCCAGGGCCTGGCAGATGACCTCTGCCATGTCCTATCCTTGAGCATACGCTTTTCCCTTGTCATGTCAGTCATTTGGCTGAGTCCTGTTCCCTAAGCTATTCAGTCAAGACTTGCTGGCATCATTCACCTGCAGTATAAGAGCTTTCTGTGAAATTTCTCAGCAGAAATCCTCTGCAAGCACATAGCTTTGGATATGAGAGACAGTGGTGGAAGTTGAATTTCAAGGGCAGATATTTGAAAACAATGAAACAAGCCCCGAATAAGATCTTTACATGTTTCCCAGATGAATATGTTTGGAAATATGGGGGAAGATGGAGATCAAGGCTGGGAAGAGTGCACACCCATTTCAAGGTACAAAAACCAGGGAAAAACATGGGCAAGCAAGAGAGCTGGTTAATCTGATGTAAAAATCTTTGATGATGAAAGGAAAATTATGTTCTCATGATGATATAATCAGGCTGTAGAATTGATGTTCTCATGTGGGTTGTCCTATGTGTGGCCTTCTGCATTGGGCAGTGGATGCAGGACAGGAGATCTTCAAATAAATCTGGTGGAACACAAAATACTGAAAAAAATAATTCAGCCTAAATCCTGTGTATTTCTTCCCTTTGAGAACATATATGGATAATGTATGAAGTTTCAAAAGAGAAAATGTCTATTGGGTCATGGTTTCAACAATGAAATGGTCACTTCACATAACATTTTGAATTTTGCTTTCACCGTTGCTCATGTACCAGGCCTGAGTAAAGCAGAATGCAGAGTAAGCCTCATCAATAGTTGTGCATTCCATAAGTGGTTTTAAAACCAGTGAAACCCTTTGGACTTAGTGTTTGTATTTAATTGGTTGATTGGTTTTGCAAATTGTTTGTTTTCCTATTTTTAACTTTGTGAGTCAGGGAAGCCCTCACTCATAGGGATTTCGACCTCTCCAAAAGCTCTGAAGTTATTCATGTAACAGCTATTACATGCTATAAGTTTCTCGTATTAAAACTTGAAAGACTAACAGACTCTGCTACTTTTCATCTAAATTCAGTGTTGTGCTAAGTTCAGGGTTGGACTTTTTACAAGTCCTTTGAAATGTGTCCTCCTCTAGTCACTGGTCGTGCTGGAATTTACTTTCTTGTGAAGACAGGATTTGAGCAAATTGACACAAGTACAGTTTGCCACTACTCTGGACACCTGGTTAAATATCGAGTTCCCTAAATGGTGTGTGTTTTACTTTGATCTCTGCTGACACTTTGCTCATCCAGTTAGAACCACAGGGCTCCAGGCCATAGCGTTCCAGGCCTAAACAAGAAAATTTCCATTCCGTTTTGGGAGTTCATTCGTCTCTCATAATTACTTTTTCCACAAATGTGTGCTTCAGGAGAGGCCCTGTCCAAATGTGGAGAGGCCCATTTTCATTCACTCACTTTCAGACTTTCTAAGATTTTCAGTTACTAGAGATTTGCCCAGACTTGCCATTGTCAAGGGACAGTGCACTTCACTTGAAATTGTGCAGTATTACTTCATGTGTCTCCGTGGAAATTCCACCAATGGGAAACTCTCGCTGTAGTCATCTCCAAGTGTTGCTGCGTAAGAAAATATAACTAACAAAGGATGTGGTTTCAAGCAGAATGAGGAAAGGAGGGATTATCTTTATTTCAGTGCAGGTTGACCTTTCAAAGAAACAGTAATTCCTATCAAATAGGAGGTAAAATCTTTTGTAAAGAGACATGGACATGACACACTCAACTTGATGTCACTTTTTTTAAAACGCCAAGGGCATTTGAGAAATTCTTGGCTGCTGAATTGTCCCTTTTTGCAAATTTCTCTTAGGTAAGACACTCCAGCTTCTTCAAACCATGGTACAGTTCCTTCCATGTAAAAAACCAAAGCAAAAAACAAAATAAATTAAAACAAAACCCATCAAATTACATTTGAGAGCACACAATTGCTCAGCAGGCCCACTATTCAAGAAGCTAGTGGTACAGAATCCTCAGCCTTCAGCCCATGGCCTGAAGTTTTGTCTCTATCATGGCCCCTCAATTCCCTGGCATGTCCACATTAACTCATGAATCTTTACTCATTTCCTCTTCAAATGCACAGGATCCAATATATTTGAACCCTGTTCATCCAAGGCTGTAATCACCCAAGGACACACCAGAGGAAGGGCAGCCACTCCCTTGCCTGGGGCCTTGGAGCTTATCACAATAGAAATGGACACATGAACAAGGGGAGCCAAAACAAAGAGAGGCATATTCCTAAAGCCTGAAGCACAGAAGCTACCTATAGACCAGTAGTGGGATTTCACAAATTATGTAAGAATCTCTGTGCACATGCTTGGCATGGTCCCTCATGCCTATAATCCCAGAAATCTGGGGGCTGAGGTGGATGGATCCTTGGGAGTTCCAGTCCATCTTGGGCTACGAATTTATCTCAAGGCCTCTTTCAACAACTACATAAGATGCTGTTTCCAAAAAGAGGACAACATTAAACTACACACACTTGGTCTAGGTCCCTGGGTTCACTACATGAGTTGTGGAGTCTAAATATTCCATGACATGAGAAAATACCTGGGATTTCTAGTGAAAGGGGCATTTGCATCCCTTTTCTAAGGGTTTCCCTTTCACCATGTTACAGTTGAATTCTGGGAAAACCTGCTGGTGATAAGGTATTGAGCTAGTACCTCATGTTTAGTGTTCAGGGTTATGCTGGAATGGCTGCAGACCTCCTTGAAATAGCGATTGCAGACAAGTGAACCCCGAGGAAGCTGGATAGTTGAAGCAGGCACTCCAAATATTCATGCACTGCAAGGATTCACTTTCATTTTGGGTCTCATCTTCTGATTGCTGGCTTTTAGTGCTAACTGATACTACCATGGTGGCAGTAATCCAGCAGAGACTGCATGTATGGTTTGCAGGTTTGCTTCCCAAGCCACCAGAAACTTGGCAGAACCCAAATCATTGTGGCATTTTCTTTCCTCGCTTGAAAAATTTGTCTTTCTAAGTTTGATAACTGAATAGACTGGGCTAGTCACCTTTGGACCCCATATACCACAAACAGAGCTAAAGACAGAGCCAATTACTTCCCTCCACTCTTCAAAATATGTCAAATTTGCTTGATCACCACAAGTTCAAAGAAAATTCTGAGGCAACTTAGAGAGGTTAATCAAATACTGCATGATTGGAATGGCTGTGGTTGTATGAGGTGGAAAGCTGCAGAGTTGGGCTGAAACTGTTCACAGAAATCCACAGGCTTGTGGTTGCCAGCCAACCACACTGGGCTGAGATTGGCTAAACATCCCTGTGAGGTGGATTTTAGGCTCTAGGTTTGAAAATTTAAAAGACTGTGGTAGTCAAGTTTGGAACCCATAGACCTAAGACTTACCAAAAGGTTTTCCAATGACTTCCCTACACTTCTCAAAATATGTCAAATTTTCTTGATCACTACAACTGTACAAAAAAATTCTGAGGCAACATAGAGAGGCTAATCAAATACTGCATGATTGGAATGGCTGTGGTTGTATGAGGTGGAAAGCTGCAGAGTTGGGCTGAAACAGTTCACAGAAATCCACAAGCTTGTGGTTGCCAGGCAACCACAATGGGCTGTGATTGGCTGAGCACCATTGTGAGCTGGACTTTAGGCTCTAGGATACAAGTGTGCAGTAGGAGACCTGAGTCACAATGCTGGGCGTTGCCATGGAGACCTCAGTGACACAGAGGAACTTGTAGGGCAAGATTTAAATAGGATGAATATTCTTGGCCTGGTATGCCACAATATTCTCTCTGAAGGCTTCACTGCTCAGAATTTGTGGATGGAAATGCTTGCCAATCTACACATTGATGTACTTTCAATGGGATATTAAATATGCCAGGGCCTGGCAGATGACCTCTGCCATGTCCTATCCTTGAGCATACGCTTTTCCCTTGTCATGTCAGTCATTTGGCTGAGTCCTGTTCCCTAAGCTATTCAGTCAAGACTTGCTGGCATCATTCACCTGCAGTATAAGAGCTTTCTGTGAAATTTCTCAGCAGAAATCCTCTGCAAGCACATAGCTTTGGATATGAGAGACAGTGGTGGAAGTTGAATTTCAAGGGCAGATATTTGAAAACAATGAAACAAGCCCCGAATAAGATCTTTACATGTTTCCCAGATGAATATGTTTGGAAATATGGGGGAAGATGGAGATCAAGGCTGGGAAGAGTGCACACCCATTTCAAGGTACAAAAACCAGGGAAAAACATGGGCAAGCAAGAGAGCTGGTTAATCTGATGTAAAAATCTTTGATGATGAAAGGAAAATTATGTTCTCATGATGATATAATCAGGCTGTAGAATTGAAGTTCTCATGTGGGTTGTCCTATGTGTGGCCTTCTGCATTGGGCAGTGGATGCAGGACAGGAGATCTTCAAATAAATCTGGTGGAACACAAAATACTGAAAAAAATAATTCAGCCTAAATCCTGTGTATTTCTTCCCTTTGAGAACATATATGGATAATGTATGAAGTTTCAAAAGAGAAAATGTCTATTGGGTCATGGTTTCAACAATGAAATGGTCACTTCACATAACATTTTGAATTTTGCTTTCACCGTTGCTCATGTACCAGGCCTGAGTAAAGCAGAATGCAGAGTAAGCCTCATCAATAGTTGTGCATTCCATAAGTGGTTTTAAAACCAGTGAAACCCTTTGGACTTAGTGTTTGTATTTAATTGGTTGATTGGTTTTGCAAATTGTTTGTTTTCCTATTTTTAACTTTGTGAGTCAGGGAAGCCCTCACTCATAGGGATTTCGACCTCTCCAAAAGCTCTGAAGTTATTCATGTAACAGCTATTACATGCTATAAGTTTCTCCTATTAAAACTTGAAAGACTAACAGACTCTGCTACTTTTCATCTAAATTCAGTGTTGTGCTAAGTTCAGGGTTGGACTTTTTACAAGTCCTTTGAAATGTGTCCTCCTCTAGTCACTGGTCGTGCTGGAATTTACTTTCTTGTGAAGACAGGATTTGAGCAAATTGACACAAGTACAGTTTGCCACTACTCTGGACACCTGGTTAAATATCGAGTTCCCTAAATGGTGTGTGTTTTACTTTGATCTCTGCTGACACTTTGCTCATCCAGTTAGAACCACAGGGCTCCAGGCCATAGCGTTCCAGGCCTAAACAAGAAAATTTCCATTCCGTTTTGGGAGTTCATTCGTCTCTCATAATTACTTTTTCCACAAATGTGTGCTTCAGGAGAGGCCCTGTCCAAATGTGGAGAGGCCCATTTTCATTCACTCACTTTCAGACTTTCTAAGATTTTCAGTTACTAGAGATTTGCCCAGACTTGCCATTGTGAAGGGACAGTGCACTTCACTTGAAATTGTGCAGTATTACTTCATGTGTCTCCGTGGAAATTCCACCAATGGGAAACTCTCGCTGTAGTCATCTCCAAGTGTTGCTGCGTAAGAAAATATAACTAACAAAGGATGTGGTTTCAAGCAGAATGAGGAAAGGAGGGATTATCTTTATTTCAGTGCAGGTTGACCTTTCAAAGAAACAGTAATTCCTATCAAATAGGAGGTAAAATCTTTTGTAAAGAGACATGGACATGACACACTCAACTTGATGTCACTTTTTTTAAAACCCCAAGGGCATTTGAGAAATTCTTGGCTGCTGAATTGTCCCTTTTTGCAAATTTCTCTTAGGTAAGACACTCCAGCTTCTTCAAACCATGGTACAGTTCCTTCCATGTAAAAAACCAAAGCAAAAAACAAAATAAATTAAAACAAAACCCATCAAATTACATTTGAGAGCACACAATTGCTCAGCAGGCCCACTATTCAAGAAGCTAGAGGTACAGAATCCTCAGCCTTCAGCCCAAGGCCTGAAGTTTTGTCTCTATCATGGCCCCTCAATTCCCTGGCATGTCCACATTAACTCATGAATCTTTACTCATTTCCTCTTCAAATGCACAGGATTCAATATATTTGAACCCTGTTCACCTGGGCTGTAATCATCCAAGGACACACCAGAGGAAGGGCAGCCACTCCCTTGCCTGGGGCCTTGGAGCTTATCACAATAGAAATGGACACATGAACAAGGGGAGCCAAAACAAAGAGAGGCATATTCCTAAAGCCTGAAGCACAGAAGCTACCTATAGACCAGTAGTGGGATTTCACAAATTATGTAAGAATCTCTGTGCACATGCTTGGCATGGTCCCTCATGCCTATAATCCCAGCAATCTGGGGGCTGAGGTGGATGGATCCTTGGGAGTTCCAGTCCATCTTGGGCTACGAATTTATCTCAAGGCCTCTTTCAACAACTACATAAGATGCTGTTTCCAAAAAGAGGACAACATTAAACTACACACACTTGGTCTAGGTCCCTGGGTTCACTACATGAGTTGTGGAGTCTAAATATTCCATGCCATGAGAAAATACCTGGGATTTCTAGTGAAAGGGGCATTTGCATCCCTTTTCTAAGGGTTTCCCTTTCACCATGTTACAGTTGAATTCTGGGAAAACCTGCTGGTGATAAGGTATTGAGCTAGTACCTCATGTTTAGTGTTCAGGGTTATGCTGGAATGGCTGCAGACCTCCTTGAAATAGCGATTGCAGACAAGTGAACCCCAAGGAAGCTGGATAGTTGAAGCAGGCACTCCAAATATTCATGCACTGCAAGGATTCACTTTCATTTTGGGTCTCATCTTCTGGTTGCTGGCTTTTAGTGCTAACTGATACTACCATGGTGGCAGTAATCCAGCAGAGACTGCATGTATGGTTTGCAGGTTTGCTTCCCAAGCCACCAGAAACTTGGCAGAACCCAAATCATTGTGGCATATTCTTTCCTCCCTTGAAACATTTGGCTTTCTACCTTTGATAACTGAATAGACTGGGCTAGTCACCTTTGGACCCCATATACCACAAACAGAGCTAAAGACAGAGCCAATTACTTCCCTCCACTTCTCAAAATATGTCAAATTTGCTTGATCACCACAAGTTCAAAGAAAATTCTGAGGCAACTTAGAGAGGTTAATCAAATACTGCATGATTGGAATGGCTGTGGTTGTATGAGGTGGAAAGCTGCAGAGTTGGGCTGAAACTGTTCACAGAAATCCACAGGCTTGTGGTTGCCAGGCAACCACACTGGGCTGAGATTGGCTGAACATCCCTGTGAGGTGGATTTTAGGCTCTAGGTTTGAAAATTTAAAAGACTGGGATAGTCAAGTTTGGAACCCATAGACCTCAGACATACCAAAAGGTTTTCCAATGACTTCCCTCCACTTCTCAAAATATGTCAAATTTTCTTGATCTCTACAACTGTACAAAAAAATTCTGAGGCAACATAGAGAGGCTAATCAAATACTGCATGATTGGAATGGCTGTGGTTGTATGAGGTGGAAAGCTGCAGAGTTGGGCTGAAACAGTTCACAGAAATCCACAAGCTTGTGGTTGCCAGGCAACCACAATGGGCTGTGATTGGCTGAGCACCATTGTGAGCTGGACTTTAGGCTCTAGGATACAAGTGTGCAGTAGGAGACCTGAGTCACAATGCTGGGCGTTGCCATGGAGACCTCAGTGGCACAGAGGACCTTGTAGGGCAAGATTTAAATAGGATGAATATTCTTGGCCTGGTATGCCACAATATTCTCTCTGAAGGCTTCACTGCTCAGAATTTGTGGATGGAAATGCTTGCCAATCTACACATTGATGTACTTTCAATGGGATATTAAATATGCCAGGGCCTGGCAGATGACCTCTGCCATGTCCTATCCTTGAGCATACGCTTTTCCCTTGTCATGTCAGTCATTTGGCTGAGTCCTGTTCCCTAAGCTATTCAGTCAAGACTTGCTGGCGTCATTCACCTGCAGTATAAGAGCTTTCTGTGAAATTTCTCAGCAGAAATCCTCTGCAAGCACATAGCTTTGGATATGAGAGACAGTGGTGGAAGTTGAATTTCAAGGGCAGATATTTGAAAACAATGAAACAAGCCCCGAATAAGATCTTTACATGTTTCCCAGATGAATATGTTTGGAAATATGCGGGAAGATGGAGATCAAGGCTTGGAAGAGTGCACACCCATTTCAAGGTACAAAAACCAGGGAAAAACATGGGCAAGCAAGAGAGCTGGTTAATCGGATGTAAAAATCTTTGATGATGAAAGGAAAATTATATTCTCATGATGATATAATCAGGCTGTAGAAGTGAAGTTCTCATGTGGGTTGTCCTATGTGTGGCCTTCTGCATTGGGCAGTGGATGCAGGACAGGAGATCTTTAAATAAATCTGGTGGAACACAAAATACTGAAAAAAATAATTCAGCCTAAATCCTGTGTATTCCTTCCCTTTGAGAACATATATGGATAATGTATGAAGTTTCAAAAGAGAAAATGTCTATTGGGTCATGGTTTCAACAATAAAATGGTCACTTCACATAACATTTTGAATTTTGCTTTCACCGTTGCTCATGTACCAGGCCTGAGTAAAGCAGAATGCAGAGTAAGCCTCATCAATAGTTGTGCATTCCATAAGTGGTTTTAAAACCAGTGAAACCCTTTGGACTTAGTGTTTGTATTTAATTGGTTGATTGGTTTTGCAAATTGTTTGTTTTCCTATATTTAACTTTATGAGTCAGGGAAGCCCTCACTCATAGGGATTTCGACCTCTCCAAAAGCTCTGAAGTTATTCATGTAACAGCTATTACATGCTATAAGTTTCTCCTATTAAAACTTGAAAGACTAACAGACTCTGCTACTTTTCATCTAAATTCAGTGTTGGGCTAAGTTCAGGGTTGGACTTTTTACAAGTCCTTTGAAATGTGTCCTCCTCTAGTCACTGGTCGTGCTGGAATTTACTTTCTTGTGAAGACAGGTTTTGAGCAAATTGACACAAGTACAGTTTCCCACTACTCTGGACACCTGGTTAAATATCGAGTTCCCTAAATGGTGTGTGTTTTACTTTGATCTCTGCTGACACTTTGCTCATCCAGTTAGAACCACAGGGCTCCAGGCCATAGCGTTCCAGGCCTAAACAAGAAAATTTCCATTCCGTTTTGGGAGTTCATTCGTCTCTCATAATTACTTTTTCCACAAATGTGTGCTTCAGGAGAGGCCCTGTCCAAATGTGGAGAGGCCCATTTTCATTCACTCACTTTCAGACTTTCTAAGATTTTCAGTTACTAGAGATTTGCCCAGACTTGCCATTGTCAAGGGACAGTGCACTTCACTTGAAATTGTGCAGTATTACTTCATGTGTCTCCGTGGAAATTCCACCAATGGGAAACTCTCGCTGTAGTCATCTCCAAGTGTTGCTGCGTAAGAAAATATAACTAACAAAGGATGTGGTTTCAAGCAGAATGAGGAAAGGAGGGATTATCTTTATTTCAGTGCAGGTTGACCTTTCAAAGAAACAGTAATTCCTATCAAATAGGAGGTAAAATCTTTTGTAAAGAGACATGGACATGACACACTCAACTTGATGTCACTTTTTTTAAAACGCCAAGGGCATTTGAGAAATTCTTGGCTGCTGAATTGTCCCTTTTTGCAAATTTCTCTTAGGTAAGACACTCCAGCTTCTTCAAACCATGGTACAGTTCTTTCCATGTAAAAAACCAAAGCAAAAAACCAAATAAATTAAAACAAAACCCATCAAATTGCATTTGAGAGCACACAATTGCTCAGCAGGCCCACCTTTCAAGAAGCTAGAGGTACAGAATCCTCAGCCTTCAGCCCATGGCCTGAAGTTTTGTCTCTATCATGGCCCCTCAATTCCCTGGCATGTCCACATTAACTCATGAATCTTTACTCATTTCCTCTTCAAATGCACAGGATCCAATATATTTGAACCCTGTTCATCCAAGGCTGTAATCATCCAAGGACACACCAGAGGAAGGGCAGCCACTCCCTTGCCTGGGGCCTTGGAGCTTATCACAATAGAAATGGACACCTGAACAAGGGGAGCCAAAATAAAGAGAGGCATATTCCTAAAGCCTGAAGCACAGAACCTACCTATAGACCAGTAGTGGGATTTCACAAATTATGTAAGAATCTCTGTGCACATGCTTGGCATGGTCCCTCATGCCTATAATCCCAGCAATCTGGGGGCTGAGGTGGATGGATCCTTGGGAGTTCCAGTCCATCTTGGGCTACGAATTTATCTCAAGGCCTCTTTCAACAACTACATAAGATGCTGTTTCCAAAAAGAGGACAACATTAAACTCCACACACTTGGTCTAGGTCCCTGGGTTCACTACATGAGTTGTGGAGTCTAAATATTCCATGCCATGAGAAAATACCTGGGATTTCTAGTGAAAGGGGCATTTGCATCCCTTTTCTAAAGGTTTCCCTTTCACCATGTTACAGTTGAATTCTGGGAAAACCTGCTGGTGATAAGGTATTGAGCTGGTACCTCATGTTTAGTGTTCAGGGTTATGCTGGAATGGCTGCAGACCTCCTTGAAATAGCGATTGAAGACAAGTGAACCCCAAGGAAGCTGGATAGTTGAAGCAGGCACTCCAAATATTCATGCACTGCAAGGATTCACTTTCATTTTGGGTCTCATCTTCTGGTTGCTGGCTTTTAGTGCTAACTGATACTACCATGGTGGCAGTAATCCAGCAGAGACTGCATGTATGGTTTGCAGGTTTGCTTCCCAAGCCACCAGAAACTTGGCAGAACCCAAATCATTGTGGCATTTTCTTTCCTCCCTTGAAACATTTGGCTTTCTAAGTTTGATAACTGAATAGACTGGGCTAGTCAACTTTGGACCCCATATACCACAAACAGAGCTAAAGACAGAGCCAATTACTTCCCTCCACTTCTCAAAATATGTCAAATTTGCTTGATCACCACAAGTTCAAAGAAAATTCTGAGGCAACTTAGAGATGTTAATCAAATACTGCATGATTGGAAAGGCTGTGGTTGTATGAGGTGGAAAGCTGCAGAGTTGGGCTGAAACTGTTCACAGAAATCCACAGGCTTGTGGTTGCCAGGCAACCACACTGGGCTGAGATTGGCTGAACATCCCTGTGAGGTGGATTTTAGGATCTAGGTTTGAAAATTTAAAAGACTGGGATAGTCAAGTTTGGAACCCATAGACTTCAGACATACCAAAAGGTTTTCCAATTACTTCCCTCCACTTCTCAAAATATGTCAAATTTTCTTGTTCACTACAACTGTACAAAAAAATTCTGTGGCAACATAGAGAGGCTAATCAAATACTGCATGATTGGAATGGCTGTGGTTGTATGAGGTGGAAAGCTGCAGAGTTGGGCTGAAACAGTTCACAGAAATCCACAAGCTTGTGGTTGCCAGGCAACCACAATGGGCTGTGATTGGCTGAGCACCATTGTGAGCTGGACTTTAGGCTCTAGGATACAAGTGTGCAGTAGGAGACCTGAGTCACAATGCTGGGCGTTGCCATGGAGACCTCAGTGGCACAGAGGACCTTGTAGGGCAAGATTTAAATAGGATGAATATTCTTGGCCTGGTATGCCACAATATTCTCTCTGAAGGCTTCACTGCTCAGAATTTGTGGATGGAAATGCTTGCCAATCTACACATTGATGTACTTTCAATGGGATATTAAATATGCCAGTGCCTGGCAGATGACCTCTGCCATGTCCTATCCTTGAGCATACGCTTTTCCCTTGTCATGTCAGTCATTTGGCTGAGTCCTGTTCCCTAAGCTATTCAGTCAAGACTTGCTGCCATCATTCACCTGCAGTATAAGAGCTTTCTGTGAAATTTCTCAGCAGAAATCCTCTGCAAGCACATAGCTTTGGATATGAGAGACAGTGGTGGAAGTTGAATTTCAAGGGCAGATATTTGAAAACAATGAAACAAGCCCCGAATAAGATCTTTACATGTTTCCCAGATGAATATGTTTGGAAATATGGGGGAAGATGGAGATCAAGGCTGGGAAGAGTGCACACCCATTTCAAGGTACAAAAACCAGGGAAAAACATGGGCAAGCAAGAGAGCTGGTTAATCTGATGTAAAAATCTTTGATGATGAAAGGAAAATTATATTCTCATGATGAAATAATCAGGCTGTAGAAGTGAAGTTCTCATGTGGGTTGTCCTATGTGTGGCCATCTGCATTGGGCAGTGGATGCAGGACAGGAGATCTTCAAATAAATCTGGTGGAACACAAAATACTGAAAAAAATAATTCAGCCTAAATCCTGTGTATTCCTTCCCTTTGAGAACATATATGGATAATGTATGAAGTTTCAAAAGAGAAAATGTCTATTGGGTCAAGGTTTCAACAATGAAATGGTCACTTCACATAACATTTTGAATTTTGCTTACACCGTTGCTCATGTACCAGGCCTGAGTAAAGCAGAATGCAGAGTAAGCCTCATCAATAGTTGTGCATTCCATAAGTGGTTTTAAAACCAGTGAAACCCTTTGGACTTAGTGTTTGTATTTAATTGGTTGATTGGTTTTGCAAATTGTTTGTTTTCCTATTTTTAACTTTGTGAGTCAGGGAAGCCCTCACTCATAGGGATTTCGACCTCTCCAAAAGCTCTGAAGTTATTCGTGTAACAGCTATTACATGCTATAAGTTTCTCCTATTAAAACTTGAAAGACTAACAGACTCTGCTACTTTTCATCTAAATTCAGTGTTGTGCTAAGTTCAGGGTTGGACTTTTTACAAGTCCTTTGAAATGTGACCTCCTCTAGTCACTGGTCGTGCTGGAATTTACTTTCTTGTGAAGACAGGATTTGAGCAAATTGACACAAGTACAGTTTGCCACTACTCTGGACACCTGGTTAAATATCGAGTTCCCTAAATGGTGTGTGTTTTACTTTGATCTCTGCTGACACTTTGCTCATCCAGTTAGAACCACAGGGCTCCAGGCCATAGCGTTCCAGGCCTAAACAAGAAAATTTCCATTCCGTTTTGGGAGTTCATTCGTCTCTCATAATTACTTTTTCCACAAATGTGTGCTTCAGGAGAGGCCCTGTCCAAATGTGGAGAGGCCCATTTTCATTCACTCACTTTCAGACTTTCTAAGATTTTCAGTTACTAGAGATTTGCCCAGACTTGCCATTGTCAAGGGACAGTGCACTTCACTTGAAATTGTGCAGTATTACTTCATGTGTCTCCGTGGAAATTCCACCAATGGGAAACTCTCGCTGTAGTCATCTCCAAGTGTTGCTGCGTAAGAAAATATAACTAACAAAGGATGTGGTTTCAAGCAGAATGAGGAAAGGAGGGATTATCTTTATTTCAGTGCAGGTTGACCTTTCAAAGAAACAGTAATTCCTATCAAATAGGAGGTAAAATCTTTTGTAAAGAGACATGGACATGACACACTCAACTTGATGTCACTTTTTTTAAAACGCCAAGGGCATTTGAGAAATTCTTGGCTGCTGAATTGTCCCTTTTTGCAAATTTCTCTTAGGTAAGACACTCCAGCTTCTTCAAACCATGGTACAGTTCTTTCCATGTAAAAAACCACAGCAAAAAACCAAATAAATTAAAACAAAACCCATCAAATTGCATTTGAGAGCACACAATTGCTCAGCAGGCCCACCTTTCAAGAAGCTAGAGGTACAGAATCCTCAGCCTTCAGCCCATGGCCTGAAGTTTTGTCTCTATCATGGCCCCTCAATTCCCTGGCATGTCTACATTAACTCATGAATCTTTACTCATTTCCTCTTCAAATGCACAGGATCCAATATATTTGAACCCTGTTCATCCAAGGCTGTAATCATCCAAGGACACACCAGAGGAAGGGCAGCCACTCCCTTGCCTGGGGCCTTGGAGCTTATCACAATAGAAATGGACACCTGAACAAGGGGAGCCAAAACAAAGAGAGGCATATTCCTAAAGCCTGAAGCACAGAAGCTACCTATAGACCAGTAGTGGGATTTCACAAATTATGTAAGAATCTCTGTGCACATGCTTGGCATGGTCCCTCATGCCTATAATCCCAGCAATCTGGGGGCTGAGGTGGATGGATCCTTGGGAGTTCCAGTCCATCTTGGGCTACGAATTTATCTCAAGGCCTCTTTCAACAACTACATAAGATGCTGTTTCCAAAAAGAGGACAACATTAAACTACACACACTTGGTCTAGGTCCCTGGGTTCACTACATGAGTTGTGGAGTCTAAATATTCCATGCCATGAGAAAATACCTGGGATTTCTAGTGAAAGGGGCATTTGCATCCCTTTTCTAAAGGTTTCCCTTTCACCATGTTACAGTTGAATTCTGGGAAAACCTGCTGGTGATAAGGTATTGAGCTAGTACCTCATGTTTAGTGTTCAGGGTTATGCTGGAATGGCTGCAGACCTCCTTGAAATAGCGATTGCAGACAAGTGAACCCCAAGGAAGCTGGATAGTTGAAGCAGGCACTCCAAATATTCATGCACTGCAAGGATTCACTTTCATTTTGGGTCTCATCTTCTGGTTGCTGGCTTTTAGTGCTAACTGATACTACCATGGTGGCAGTAATCCAGCAGAGACTGCATGTATGGTTTGCAGGTTTGCTTCCCAAGCCACCAGAAACTTGGCAGAACCCAAATCATTGTGGCATTTTCTTTCCTCCCTTGAAACATTTGGCTTTCTAAGTTTGATAACTGAATAGACTGGGCTAGTCACCTTTGGACCCCATATACCACAAACAGAGCTAAAGACAGAGCCAATTACTTCCCTCCACTTCTCAAAATATGTCAAATTTGCTTGATCACCACAAGTTCAAAGAAAATTCTGAGGCAACTTAGAGATGTTAATCAAATACTGCATGATTGGAAAGGCTGTGGTTGTATGAGGTGGAAAGCTGCAGAGTTGGGCTGAAACTGTTCACAGAAATCCACAGGCTTGTGGTTGCCAGGCAACCACACTGGGCTGAGATTGGCTGAACATCCCTGTGAGGTGGATTTTAGGATCTAGGTTTGAAAATTTAAAAGACTGGGATAGTCAAGTTTGGAACCCATAGACTTCAGACATACCAAAAGGTTTTCCAATTACTTCCCTCCACTTCTCAAAATATGTCAAATTTTCTTGATCACTACAACTGTACAAAAAAATTCTGTGGCAACATAGAGAGGCTAATCAAATACTGCATGATTGGAATGGCTGTGGTTGTATGAGGTGGAAAGCTGCAGAGTTGGGCTGAAACAGTTCACAGAAATCCACAAGCTTGTGGTTGCCAGGCAACCACAATGGGCTGTGATTGGCTGAGCACCATTGTGAGCTGGACTTTAGGCTCTAGGATACAAGTGTGCAGTAGGAGACCTGAGTCACAATGCTAGGGGTTGCCATGGAGACCTCAGTGGCACAGAGGACCTTGTAGGGCAAGATTTAAATAGGATGAATATTCTTGGCCTGGTATGCCACAATATTCTCTCTGAAGGCTTCACTGCTCAGAATTTGTGGATGGAAATGCTTGCCAATCTACACATTGATGTACTTTCAATGGGATATTAAATATGCCAGTGCCTGGCAGATGACCTCTGCCATGTCCTATCCTTGAGCCTACGCTTTTCCCTTGTCATGTCAGTCATTTGGCTGAGTCCTGTTCCCTAAGCTATTCAGTCAAGACTTGCTGCCATCATTCACCTGCAGTATAAGAGCTTTCTGTGAAATTTCTCAGCAGAAATCCTCTGCAAGCACATAGCTTTTGATATGAGAGACAGTGGTGGAAGTTGAATTTCAAGGGCAGATATTTGAAAACAATGAAACAAGCCCCGAATAAGATCTTTACATGTTTCCCAGATGAATATGTTTGGAAATATGGGGGAAGATGGAGATCAAGGCTGGGAAGAGTGCACACCCATTTCAAGGTACAAAAACCAGGGAAAAACATGGGCAAGCAAGAGAGCTGGTTAATCTGATGTAAAAATCTTTGATGATGAAAGGAAAATTATATTCTCATGATGATATAATCAGGCTGTAGAAGTGAAGTTCTCATGTGGGTTGTCCTATGTGTGGCCTTCTGCATTGGGCAGTGGATGCAGGACAGGAGATCTTCAAATAAATCTGGTGGAACACAAAATACTGAAAAAAAAAAAATTCAGCCTAAATCCTGTGTATTCCTTCCCTTTGAGAACATATATGGATAATGTATGAAGTTTCAAAAGAGAAAATGTCTATTGGGTCATGGTTTCAACAATGAAATGGTCACTTCACATAACATTTTGAATTTTGCTTACACCGTTGCTCATGTACCAGGCCTGAGTAAAGCAGAATGCAGAGTAAGCCTCATCAATAGTTGTGCATTCCATAAGTGGTTTTAAAACCAGTGAAACCCTTTGGACTTAGTGTTTGTATTTAATTGGTTGATTGGTTTTGCAAATTGTTTGTTTTCCTATTTTTAACTTTGTGAGTCAGGGAAGCCCTCACTCATAGGGATTTCGACCTCTCCAAAAGCTCTGAAGTTATTCGTGTAACAGCTATTACATGCTATAAGTTTCTCCTATTAAAACTTGAAAGACTAACAGACTCTGGTACTTTTCATCTAAATTCAGTGTTGTGCTAAGTTCAGGGTTGGACTTTTTACAAGTCCTTTGAAATGTGTCCTCCTCTAGTCACTGGTCGTGCTGGAATTTACTTTCTTGTGAAGACAGGATTTGAGCAAATTGACACAAGTATAGTTTGCCACTACTCTGGACACCTGGTTAATTATCGAGTTCCCTAAATGGTGTGTGTTTTACTTTGATCTCTGCTGACACTTTGCTCATCCAGTTAGAACCACAGGGCTCCAGGCCATAGCGTTCCAGGCCTAAACAAGAAAATTTCCATTCCGTTTTGGGAGTTCATTCGTCTCTCATAATTACTTTTTCCACAAATGTGTGCTTCAGGAGAGGCCCTGTCCAAATGTGGAGAGGCCCATTTTCATTCACTCACTTTCAGACTTTCTAAGATTTTCAGTTACTAGAGATTTGCCCAGACTTGCCATTGTCAAGGGACAGTGCACTTCACTTGAAATTGTGCAGTATTACTTCATGTGTCTCCGTGGAAATTCCACCAATGGGAAACTCTCGCTGTAGTCATCTCCAAGTGTTGCTGCGTAAGAAAATATAACTAACAAAGGATGTGGTTTCAAGCAGAATGAGGAAAGGAGGGATTATCTTTATTTCAGTGCAGGTTGACCTTTCAAAGAAACAGTAATTCCTATCAAATAGGAGGTAAAATCTTTTGTAAAGAGACATGGACATGACACACTCAACTTGATGTCACTTTTTTTAAAACGCCAAGGGCATTTGAGAAATTCTTGGCTGCTGAATTGTCCCTTTTTGCAAATTTCTCTTAGGTAAGACACTCCAGCTTCTTCAAACCATGGTACAGTTCTTTCCATGTAAAAAACCAAAGCAAAAAACCAAATAAATTAAAACAAAACCCATCAAATTGCATTTGAGAGCACACAATTGCTCAGCAGGCCCACCTTTCAAGAAGCTAGAGGTACAGAATCCTCAGCCTTCAGCCCATGGCCTGAAGTTTTGTCTCTATCATGGCCCCTCAATTCCCTGGCATGTCCACATTAACTCATGAATCTTTACTCATTTCCTCTTCAAATGCACAGGATCCAATATATTTGAACCCTGTTCATCCAAGGCTGTAATCATCCAAGGACACACCAGAGGAAGGGCAGCCACTCCCTTGCCTGGGGCCTTGGAGCTTATCACAATAGAAATGGACACCTGAACAAGGGGAGCCAAAATAAAGAGAGGCATATTCCTAAAGCCTGAAGCACAGAACCTACCTATAGACCAGTAGTGGGATTTCACAAATTATGTAAGAATCTCTGTGCACATGCTTGGCATGGTCCCTCATGCCTATAATCCCAGCAATCTGGGGGCTGAGGTGGATGGATCCTTGGGAGTTCCAGTCCATCTTGGGCTACGAATTTATCTCAAGGCCTCTTTCAACAACTACATAAGATGCTGTTTCCAAAAAGAGGACAACATTAAACTCCACACACTTGGTCTAGGTCCCTGGGTTCACTACATGAGTTGTGGAGTCTAAATATTCCATGCCATGAGAAAATACCTGGGATTTCTAGTGAAAGGGGCATTTGCATCCCTTTTCTAAAGGTTTCCCTTTCACCATGTTACAGTTGAATTCTGGGAAAACCTGCTGGTGATAAGGTATTGAGCTGGTACCTCATGTTTAGTGTTCAGGGTTATGCTGGAATGGCTGCAGACCTCCTTGAAATAGCGATTGCAGACAAGTGAACCCCAAGGAAGCTGGATAGTTGAAGCAGGCACTCCAAATATTCATGCACTGCAAGGATTCACTTTCATTTTGGGTCTCATCTTCTGGTTGCTGGCTTTTAGTGCTAACTGATACTACCATGGTGGCAGTAATCCAGCAGAGACTGCATGTATGGTTTGCAGGTTTGCTTCCCAAGCCACCAGAAACTTGGCAGAACCCAAATCATTGTGGCATTTTCTTTCCTCCCTTGAAACATTTGGCTTTCTAAGTTTGATAACTGAATAGACTGGGCTAGTCAACTTTGGACCCCATATACCACAAACAGAGCTAAAGACAGAGCCAATTACTTCCCTCCACTTCTCAAAATATGTCAAATTTGCTTGATCACCACAAGTTCAAAGAAAATTCTGAGGCAACTTAGAGATGTTAATCAAATACTGCATGATTGGAAAGGCTGTGGTTGTATGAGGTGGAAAGCTGCAGAGTTGGGCTGAAACTGTTCACAGAAATCCACAGGCTTGTGGTTGCCAGGCAACCACACTGGGCTGAGATTGGCTGAACATCCCTGTGAGGTGGATTTTAGGATCTAGGTTTGAAAATTTAAAAGACTGGGATAGTCAAGTTTGGAACCCATAGACTTCAGACATACCAAAAGGTTTTCCAATTACTTCCCTCCACTTCTCAAAATATGTCAAATTTTCTTGTTCACTACAACTGTACAAAAAAATTCTGTGGCAACATAGAGAGGCTAATCAAATACTGCATGATTGGAATGGCTGTGGTTGTATGAGGTGGAAAGCTGCAGAGTTGGGCTGAAACAGTTCACAGAAATCCACAAGCTTGTGGTTGCCAGGCAACCACAATGGGCTGTGATTGGCTGAGCACCATTGTGAGCTGGACTTTAGGCTCTAGGATACAAGTGTGCAGTAGGAGACCTGAGTCACAATGCTGGGCGTTGCCATGGAGACCTCAGTGGCACAGAGGACCTTGTAGGGCAAGATTTAAATAGGATGAATATTCTTGGCCTGGTATGCCACAATATTCTCTCTGAAGGCTTCACTGCTCAGAATTTGTGGATGGAAATGCTTGCCAATCTACACATTGATGTACTTTCAATGGGATATTAAATATGCCAGTGCCTGGCAGATGACCTCTGCCATGTCCTATCCTTGAGCATACGCTTTTCCCTTGTCATGTCAGTCATTTGGCTGAGTCCTGTTCCCTAAGCTATTCAGTCAAGACTTGCTGCCATCATTCACCTGCAGTATAAGAGCTTTCTGTGAAATTTCTCAGCAGAAATCCTCTGCAAGCACATAGCTTTGGATATGAGAGACAGTGGTGGAAGTTGAATTTCAAGGGCAGATATTTGAAAACAATGAAACAAGCCCCGAATAAGATCTTTACATGTTTCCCAGATGAATATGTTTGGAAATATGGGGGAAGATGGAGATCAAGCCTGGGAAGAGTGCACACCCATTTCAAGGTACAAAAACCAGGGAAAAACATGGGCAAGCAAGAGAGCTGGTTAATCTGATGTAAAAATCTTTGATGATGAAAGGAAAATTATATTCTCATGATGAAATAATCAGGCTGTAGAAGTGAAGTTCTCATGTGGGTTGTCCTATGTGTGGCCATCTGCATTGGGCAGTGGATGCAGGACAGGAGATCTTCAAATAAATCTGGTGGAACACAAAATACTGAAAAAAATAATTCAGCCTAAATCCTGTGTATTCCTTCCCTTTGAGAACATATATGGATAATGTATGAAGTTTCAAAAGAGAAAATGTCTATTGGGTCAAGGTTTCAACAATGAAATGGTCACTTCACATAACATTTTGAATTTTGCTTACACCGTTGCTCATGTACCAGGCCTGAGTAAAGCAGAATGCAGAGTAAGCCTCATCAATAGTTGTGCATTCCATAAGTGGTTTTAAAACCAGTGAAACCCTTTGGACTTAGTGTTTGTATTTAATTGGTTGATTGGTTTTGCAAATTGTTTGTTTTCCTATTTTTAACTTTGTGAGTCAGGGAAGCCCTCACTCATAGGGATTTCGACCTCTCCAAAAGCTCTGAAGTTATTCGTGTAACAGCTATTACATGCTATAAGTTTCTCCTATTAAAACTTGAAAGACTAACAGACTCTGCTACTTTTCATCTAAATTCAGTGTTGTGCTAAGTTCAGGGTTGGACTTTTTACAAGTCCTTTGAAATGTGACCTCCTCTAGTCACTGGTCGTGCTGGAATTTACTTTCTTGTGAAGACAGGATTTGAGCAAATTGACACAAGTACAGTTTGCCACTACTCTGGACACCTGGTTAAATATCGAGTTCCCTAAATGGTGTGTGTTTTACTTTGATCTCTGCTGACACTTTGCTCATCCAGTTAGAACCACAGGGCTCCAGGCCATAGCGTTCCAGGCCTAAACAAGAAAATTTCCATTCCGTTTTGGGAGTTCATTCGTCTCTCATAATTACTTTTTCCACAAATGTGTGCTTCAGGAGAGGCCCTGTCCAAATGTGGAGAGGCCCATTTTCATTCACTCACTTTCAGACTTTCTAAGATTTTCAGTTACTAGAGATTTGCCCAGACTTGCCATTGTCAAGGGACAGTGCACTTCACTTGAAATTGTGCAGTATTACTTCATGTGTCTCCGTGGAAATTCCACCAATGGGAAACTCTCGCTGTAGTCATCTCCAAGTGTTGCTGCGTAAGAAAATATAACTAACAAAGGATGTGGTTTCAAGCAGAATGAGGAAAGGAGGGATTATCTTTATTTCAGTGCAGGTTGACCTTTCAAAGAAACAGTAATTCCTATCAAATAGGAGGTAAAATCTTTTGTAAAGAGACATGGACATGACACACTCAACTTGATGTCACTTTTTTTAAAACGCCAAGGGCATTTGAGAAATTCTTGGCTGCTGAATTGTCCCTTTTTGCAAATTTCTCTTAGGTAAGACACTCCAGCTTCTTCAAACCATGGTACAGTTCTTTCCATGTAAAAAACCACAGCAAAAAACCAAATAAATTAAAACAAAACCCATCAAATTGCATTTGAGAGCACACAATTGCTCAGCAGGCCCACCTTTCAAGAAGCTAGAGGTACAGAATCCTCAGCCTTCAGCCCATGGCCTGAAGTTTTGTCTCTATCATGGCCCCTCAATTCCCTGGCATGTCCACATTAACTCATGAATCTTTACTCATTTCCTCTTCAAATGCACAGGATCCAATATATTTGAACCCTGTTCATCCAAGGCTGTAATCATCCAAGGACACACCAGAGGAAGGGCAGCCACTCCCTTGCCTGGGGCCTTGGAGCTTATCACAATAGAAATGGACACCTGAACAAGGGGAGCCAAAACAAAGAGAGGCATATTCCTAAAGCCTGAAGCACAGAAGCTACCTATAGACCAGTAGTGGGATTTCACAAATTATGTAAGAATCTCTGTGCACATGCTTGGCATGGTCCCTCATGCCTATAATCCCAGCAATCTGGGGGCTGAGGTGGATGGATCCTTGGGAGTTCCAGTCCATCTTGGGCTACGAATTTATCTCAAGGCCTCTTTCAACAACTACATAAGATGCTGTTTCCAAAAAGAGGACAACATTAAACTACACACACTTGGTCTAGGTCCCTGGGTTCACTACATGAGTTGTGGAGTCTAAATATTCCATGCCATGAGAAAATACCTGGGATTTCTAGTGAAAGGGGCATTTGCATCCCTTTTCTAAAGGTTTCCCTTTCACCATGTTACAGTTGAATTCTGGGAAAACCTGCTGGTGATAAGGTATTGAGCTAGTACCTCATGTTTAGTGTTCAGGGTTATGCTGGAATGGCTGCAGACCTCCTTGAAATAGCGATTGCAGACAAGTGAACCCCAAGGAAGCTGGATAGTTGAAGCAGGCACTCCAAATATTCATGCACTGCAAGGATTCACTTTCATTTTGGGTCTCATCTTCTGGTTGCTGGCTTTTAGTGCTAACTGATACTACCATGGTGGCAGTAATCCAGCAGAGACTGCATGTATGGTTTGCAGGTTTGCTTCCCAAGCCACCAGAAACTTGGCAGAACCCAAATCATTGTGGCATTTTCTTTCCTCCCTTGAAACATTTGGCTTTCTAAGTTTGATAACTGAATAGACTGGGCTAGTCACCTTTGGACCCCATATACCACAAACAGAGCTAAAGACAGAGCCAATTACTTCCCTCCACTTCTCAAAATATGTCAAATTTGCTTGATCACCACAAGTTCAAAGAAAATTCTGAGGCAACTTAGAGATGTTAATCAAATACTGCATGATTGGAAAGGCTGTGGTTGTATGAGGTGGAAAGCTGCAGAGTTGGGCTGAAACTGTTCACAGAAATCCACAGGCTTGTGGTTGCCAGGCAACCACACTGGGCTGAGATTGGCTGAACATCCCTGTGAGGTGGATTTTAGGATCTAGGTTTGAAAATTTAAAAGACTGGGATAGTCAAGTTTGGAACCCATAGACTTCAGACATACCAAAAGGTTTTCCAATTACTTCCCTCCACTTCTCAAAATATGTCAAATTTTCTTGATCACTACAACTGTACAAAAAAATTCTGTGGCAACATAGAGAGGCTAATCAAATACTGCATGATTGGAATGGCTGTGGTTGTATGAGGTGGAAAGCTGCAGAGTTGGGCTGAAACAGTTCACAGAAATCCACAAGCTTGTGGTTGCCAGGCAACCACAATGGGCTGTGATTGGCTGAGCACCATTGTGAGCTGGACTTTAGGCTCTAGGATACAAGTGTGCAGTAGGAGACCTGAGTCACAATGGTAGGGGTTGCCATGGAGACCTCAGTGGCACAGAGGACCTTGTAGGGCAAGATTTAAATAGGATGAATATTCTTGGCCTGGTATGCCACAATATTCTCTCTGAAGGCTTCACTGCTCAGAATTTGTGGATGGAAATGCTTGCCAATCTACACATTGATGTACTTTTAATGGGATATTAAATATGCCAGTGCCTGGCAGATGACCTCTGCCATGTCCTATCCTTGAGCCTACGCTTTTCCCTTGTCATGTCAGTCATTTGGCTGAGTCCTGTTCCCTAAGCTATTCAGTCAAGACTTGCTGCCATCATTCACCTGCAGTATAAGAGCTTTCTGTGAAATTTCTCAGCAGAAATCCTCTGCAAGCACATAGCTTTTGATATGAGAGACAGTGGTGGAAGTTGAATTTCAAGGGCAGATATTTGAAAACAATGAAACAAGCCCCGAATAAGATCTTTACATGTTTCCCAGATGAATATGTTTGGAAATATGGGGGAAGATGGAGATCAAGGCTGGGAAGAGTGCACACCCATTTCAAGGTACAAAAACCAGGGAAAAACATGGGCAAGCAATAGAGCTGGTTAATCTGATGTAAAAATCTTTGATGATGAAAGGAAAATTATATTCTCATGATGATATAATCAGGCTGTAGAAGTGAAGTTCTCATGTGGGTTGTCCTATGTGTGGCCTTCTGCATTGGGCAGTGGATGCAGGACAGGAGATCTTCAAATAAATCTGGTGGAACACAAAATACTGAAAAAAAAAAATTCAGCCTAAATCCTGTGTATTCCTTCCCTTTGAGAACATATATGGATAATGTATGAAGTTTCAAAAGAGAAAATGTCTATTGGGTCATGGTTTCAACAATGAAATGGTCACTTCACATAACATTTTGAATTTTGCTTACACCGTTGCTCATGTACCAGGCCTGAGTAAAGCAGAATGCAGAGTAAGCCTCATCAATAGTTGTGCATTCCATAAGTGGTTTTAAAACCAGTGAAACCCTTTGGACTTAGTGTTTGTATTTAATTGGTTGATTGGTTTTGCAAATTGTTTGTTTTCCTATTTTTAACTTTGTGAGTCAGGGAAGCCCTCACTCATAGGGATTTCGACCTCTCCAAAAGCTCTGAAGTTATTCGTGTAACAGCTATTACATGCTATAAGTTTCTCCTATTAAAACTTGAAAGACTAACAGACTCTGCTACTTTTCATCTAAATTCAGTGTTGTGCTAAGTTCAGGGTTGGACTTTTTACAAGTCCTTTGAAATGTGTCCTCCTCTAGTCACTGGTCGTGCTGGAATTTACTTTCTTGTGAAGACAGGATTTGAGCAAATTGACACAAGTATAGTTTGCCACTACTCTGGACACCTGGTTAATTATCGAGTTCCCTAAATGGTGTGTGTTTTACTTTGATCTCTGCTGACACTTTGCTCATCCAGTTAGAACCACAGGGCTCCAGGCCATAGCGTTCCAGGCCTAAACAAGAAAATTTCCATTCCGTTTTGGGAGTTCATTCGTCTCTCATAATTACTTTTTCCACAAATGTGTGCTTCAGGAGAGGCCCTGTCCAAATGTGGAGAGGCCCATTTTCATTCACTCACTTTCAGACTTTCTAAGATTTTCAGTTACTAGAGATTTGCCCAGACTTGCCATTGTCAAGGGACAGTGCACTTCACTTGAAATTGTGCAGTATTACTTCATGTGTCTCCGTGGAAATTCCACCAATGGGAAACTCTCGCTGTAGTCATCTCCAAGTGTTGCTGCGTAAGAAAATATAACTAACAAAGGATGTGGTTTCAAGCAGAATGAGGAAAGGAGGGATTATCTTTATTTCAGTGCAGGTTGACCTTTCAAAGAAACAGTAATTCCTATCAAATAGGAGGTAAAATCTTTTGTAAAGAGACATGGACATGACACACTCAACTTGATGTCAGTTTTTTTAAAACGCCAAGGGCATTTGAGAAATTCTTGGCTGCTGAATTGTCCCTTTTTGCAAATTTCTCTTAGGTAAGACACTCCAGCTTCTTCAAACCATGGTACAGTTCTTTCCATGTAAAAAACCAAAGCAAAAAACCAAATAAATTAAAACAAAACCCATCAAATTACATTTGAGAGCACACAATTGCTCAGCAGGCCCACTATTCAAGAAGCTAGAGGTACAGAATCCTCAGCCTTCAGCCCATGGCCTGAAGTTTTGTCTCTATCATGGCCCCTCAATTCCCTGGCATGTCCACATTAACTCATGAATCTTTACTCATTTCCTCTTCAAATGCACAGGATCCAATATATTTGAACCCTGTTCATCCAAGGCTGTAATCATCCAAGGACACACCAGAGGAAGGGCAGCCACTCCCTTGCCTGGGGCCTTGGAGCTTATCACAATAGAAATGGACACCTGAACAAGGGGAGCCAAAACAAAGAGAGGCATATTCCTAAAGCCTGAAGCACGGAACCTACCTATAGACCAGTAGTGGGATTTCACAAATTATGTAAGAATCTCTGTGCACATGCTTGGCATGGTCCCTCATGCCTATAATCCCAGCAATCTGGGGGCTGAGGTGGATGGATCCTTGGGAGTTCCAGTCCATCTTGGGCTACGAATTTATCTCAAGGCCTCTTTCAACAACTACATAAGATGCTGTTTCCAAAAAGAGGACAACATTAAACTACACACACTTGGTCTAGGTCCCTGGGTTCACTACATGAGTTGTGGAGTCTAAATATTCCATGCCATGAGAAAATACCTGGGATTTCTAGTGAAAGGGGCATTTGCATCCCTTTTCTAAAGGTTTCCCTTTCACCATGTTACAGTTGAATTCTGGGAAAACCTGCTGGTGATAAGGTATTGAGCTAGTACCTCATGTTTAGTGTTCAGGGTTATGCTGGAATGGCTGCAGACCTCCTTGAAATAGCGATTGCAGACAAGTGAACCCCAAGGAAGCTGGATAGTTGAAGCAGGCACTCCAAATATTCATGCACTGCAAGGATTCACTTTCATTTTGGGTCTCATCTTCTGGTTGCTGGCTTTTAGTGCTAACTGATACTACCATGGTGGCAGTAATCCAGCAGAGACTGCATGTATGGTTTGCAGGTTTGCTTCCCAAGCCACCAGAAACTTGGCAGAACCCAAATCATTGTGGCATTTTCTTTCCTCCCTTGAAACATTTGGCTTTCTAAGTTTGATAACTGAATAGACTGGGCTAGTCACCTTTGGACCCCATATACCACAAACAGAGCTAAAGACAGAGCCAATTACTTCCCTCCACTTCTCAAAATATGTCAAATTTGCTTGATCACCACAAGTTCAAAGAAAATTCTGAGTCAACTTAGAGATGTTAATCAAATACTGCATGATTGGAAAGGCTGTGGTTGTATGAGGTGGAAAGCTGCAGAGTTGGGCTGAAACTGTTCACAGAAATCCACAGGCTTGTGGTTGCCAGGCAACCACACTGGGCTGAGATTGGCTGAACATCCCTGTGAGGTGGATTTTAGGATCTAGGTTTGAAAATTTAAAAGACTGGGATAGTCAAGTTTGGAACCTATAGACTTCAGACATACCAAAAGGTTTTCCAATTACTTCCCTCCACTTCTCAAAATATGTCAAATTTTCTTGATCACTACAACTGTACAAAAAAATTCTGTGGCAACATAGAGAGGCTAATCAAATACTGCATGATTGGAATGGCTGTGGTTGTATGAGGTGGAAAGCTGCAGAGTTGGGCTGAAACAGTTCACAGAAATCCACAAGCTTGTGGTTGCCAGGCAACCACAATGGGCTGTGATTGGCTGAGCACCATTGTGAGCTGGACTTTAGGCTCTAGGATACAAGTGTGCAGTAGGAGACCTGAGTCACAATGCTGGGGGTTGCCATGGAGACCTCAGTGGCACAGAGGACCTTGTAGGGCAAGATTTAAATAGGATGAATATTCTTGGCCTGGTATGCCACAATATTCTCTCTGAAGGCTTCACTGCTCAGAATTTGTGGATGGAAATGCTTGCCAATCTACACATTGATGTACTTTCAATGGGATATTAAATATGCCAGTGCCTGGCAGATGACCTCTGCCATGTCCTATCCTTGAGCATACGCTTTTCCCTTGTCATGTCAGTCATTTGGCTGAGTCCTGTTCCCTAAGCTATTCAGTCAAGACTTGCTGCCATCATTCACCTGCAGTATAAGAGCTTTCTGTGAAATTTCTCAGCAGAAATCCTCTGCAAGCACATAGCTTTGGATATGAGAGACAGTGGTGGAAGTTGAATTTCAAGGGCAGATATTTGAAAACAATGAAACAAGCCCCGAATAAGATCTTTACATGTTTCCCAGATGAATATGTTTGGAAATATGGGGGAAGATGGAGATCAAGGCTGGGAAGAGTGCACACCCATTTCAAGGTACAAAAACCAGGGAAAAACATGGGCAAGCAAGAGAGCTGGTTAATCTGATGTAAAAATCTTTGATGATGAAAGGAAAATTATATTCTCATGATGATATAATCAGGCTGTAGAAGTGAAGTTCTCATGTGGGTTGTCCTATGTGTGGCCTTCTGCATTGGGCAGTGGATGCAGGACAGGAGATCTTCAAATAAATCTGGTGGAACACAAAATACTGAAAAAAATAATTCAGCCTAAATCCTGTGTATTCCTTCCCTTTGAGAACATATATGGATAATGTATGAAGTTTCAAAAGAGAAAATGTCTATTGGGTCATGGTTTCAACAATGAAATGGTCACTTCACATAACATTTTGAATTTTGCTTACACCATTGCTCATGTACCAGGCCTGAGTAAAGCAGAATGCAGAGTAAGCCTCATCAATAGTTGTGCATTCCATAAGTGGTTTTAAAACCAGTGAAACCCTTTGGACTTAGTGTTTGTATTTAATTGGTTGATTGGTTTTGCAAATTGTTTGTTTTCCTATTTTTAACTTTGTGAGTCAGGGAAGCCCTCACTCATAGGGATTTCGACCTCTCCAAAAGCTCTGAAGTTATTCGTGTAACAGCTATTACATGCTATAAGTTTCTCCTATTAAAACTTGAAAGACTAACAGACTCTGCTACTTTTCATCTAAATTCAGTGTTGTGCTAAGTTCAGGGTTGGACTTTTTACAAGTCCTTTGAAATGTGTCCTCCTCTAGTCACTGGTCGTGCTGGAATTTACTTTCTTGTGAAGACAGGATTTGAGCAAATTGACACAAGTACAGTTTGCCACTACTCTGGACACCTGGTTAATTATCGAGTTCCCTAAATGGTGTGTGTTTTACTTTGATCTCTGCTGACACTTTGCTCATCCAGTTAGAACCACAGGGCTCCAGGCCATAGCGTTCCAGGCCTAAACAAGAAAATTTCCATTCCGTTTTGGGAGTTCATTCGTCTCTCATAATTACTTTTTCCACAAATGTGTGCTTCAGGAGAGGCCCTGTCCAAATGTGGAGAGGCCCATTTTCATTCACTCACTTTCAGACTTTCTAAGATTTTCAGTTACTAGAGATTTGCCCAGACTTGCCATTGTCAAGGGACAGTGCACTTCACTTGAAATTGTGCAGTATTACTTCATGTGTCTCCGTGGAAATTCCACCAATGGGAAACTCTCGCTGTAGTCATCTCCAAGTGTTGCTGCGTAAGAAAATATAACTAACAAAGGATGTGGTTTCAAGCAGAATGAGGAAAGGAGGGATTATCTTTATTTCAGTGCAGGTTGACCTTTCAAAGAAACAGTAATTCCTATCAAATAGGAGGTAAAATCTTTTGTAAAGAGACATGGACATGACACACTCAACTTGATGTCACTTTTTTTAAAACGCCAAGGGCATTTGAGAAATTCTTGGCTGCTGAATTGTCCCTTTTTGCAAATTTCTCTTAGGTAAGACACTCCAGCTTCTTCAAACCATGGTACAGTTCTTTCCATGTAAAAAACCAAAGCAAAAAACCAAATAAATTAAAACAAAACCCATCAAATTGCATTTGAGAGCACACAATTGCTCAGCAGGCCCACCATTCAAGAAGCTAGAGGTACAGAATCCTCAGCCTTCAGCCCATGGCCTGAAGTTTTGTCTCTATCATGGCCCCTCAATTCCCTGGCATGTCCACATTAACTCATGAATCTTTACTCATTTCCTCTTCAAATGCACAGGATCCAATATATTTGAACCCTGTTCATCCAAGGCTGTAATCATCCAAGGACACACCAGAGGAAGGGCAGCCACTCCCTTGCCTGGGGCCTTGGAGCTTATCACAATAGAAATGGACACCTGAACAAGGGGAGCCAAAATAAAGAGAGGCATATTCCTAAAGCCTGAAGCACAGAACCTACCTATAGACCAGTAGTGGGATTTCACAAATTATGTAAGAATCTCTGTGCACATGCTTGGCATGGTCCCTCATGCCTATAATCCCAGCAATCTGGGGGCTGAGGTGGATGGATCCTTGGGAGTTCCAGTCCATCTTGGGCTACGAATTTATCTCAAGGCCTCTTTCAACAACTACATAAGATGCTGTTTCCAAAAAGAGGACAACATTAAACTACACACACTTGGTCTAGGTCCCTGGGTTCACTACATGAGTTGTGGAGTCTAAATATTCCATGCCATGAGAAAATACCTGGGATTTCTAGTGAAAGGGGCATTTGCATCCCTTTTCTAAAGGTTTCCCTTTCACCATGTTACAGTTGAATTCTGGGAAAACCTGCTGGTGATAAGGTATTGAGCTAGTACCTCATGTTTAGTGTTCAGGGTTATGCTGGAATGGCTGCAGACCTCCTTGAAATAGCGATTGCAGACAAGTGAACCCCAAGGAAGCTGGATAGTTGAAGCAGGCACTCCAAATATTCATGCACTGCAAGGATTCACTTTCATTTTGGGTCTCATCTTCTGGTTGCTGGCTTTTAGTGCTAACTGATACTACCATGGTGGCAGTAATCCAGCAGAGACTGCATGTATGGTTTGCAGGTTTGCTTCCCAAGCCACCAGAAACTTGGCAGAACCCAAATCATTGTGGCATTTTCTTTCCTCCCTTGAAACATTTGGCTTTCTAAGTTTGATAACTGAATAGACTGGGCTAGTCAACTTTGGACCCCATATACCACAAACAGAGCTAAAGACAGAGCCAATTACTTCCCTCCACTTCTCAAAATATGTCAAATTTGCTTGATCACCACAAGTTCAAAGAAAATTCTGAGGCAACTTAGAGATGTTAATCAAATACTGCATGATTGGAATGGCTGTGGTTGTATGAGGTGGAAAGCTGCAGAGTTGGGCTGAAACTGTTCACAGAAATCCACAGGCTTGTGGTTGCCAGGCAACCACACTGGGGTGAGATTGGCTGAACATCCCTGTGAGGTGGATTTTAGGATCTAGGTTTGAAAATTTAAAAGACTGGGATAGTCAAGTTTGGAACCCATAGACTTCAGACATACCAAAAGGTTTTCCAATTACTTCCCTCCACTTCTCAAAATATGTCAAATTTTCTTGTTCACTACAACTGTACAAAAAAATTCTGTGGCAACATAGAGAGGCTAATCAAATACTGCATGATTGGAATGGCTGTGGTTGTATGAGGTGGAAAGCTGCAGAGTTGGGCTGAAACAGTTCACAGAAATCCACAAGCTTGTGGTTGCCAGGCAACCACAATGGGCTGTGATTGGCTGAGCACCATTGTGAGCTGGACTTTAGGCTCTAGGATACAAGTGTGCAGTAGGAGACCTGAGTCACAATGCTGGGGGTTGCCATGGAGACCTCAGTGGCACAGAGGACCTTGTAGGGCAAGATTTAAATAGGATGAATATTCTTGGCCTGGTATGCCACAATATTCTCTCTGAAGGCTTCACTGCTCAGAATTTGTGGATGGAAATGCTTGCCAATCTACACATTGATGTACTTTCAATGGGATATTAAATATGCCAGTGCCTGGCAGATGACCTCTGCCATGTCCTATCCTTGAGCCTACGCTTTTCCCTTGTCATGTCAGTCATTTGGCTGAGTCCTGTTCCCTAAGCTATTCAGTCAAGACTTGCTGCCATCATTCACCTGCAGTATAAGAGCTTTCTGTGAAATTTCTCAGCAGAAATCCTCTGCAAGCACATAGCTTTGGATATGAGAGACAGTGGTGGAAGTTGAATTTCAAGGGCAGATATTTGAAAACAATGAAACAAGCCCCGAATAAGATCTTTACATGTTTCCCAGATGAATATGTTTGGAAATATGGGGGAAGATGGAGATCAAGGCTGGGAAGAGTGCACACCCATTTCAAGGTACAAAAACCAGGGAAAAACATGGGCAAGCAAGAGAGCTGGTTAATCTGATGTAAAAATCTTTGATGATGAAAGGAAAATTATATTCTCATGATGAAATAATCAGGCTGTAGAAGTGAAGTTCTCATGTGGGTTGTCCTATGTGTGGCCTTCTGCATTGGGCAGTGGATGCAGGACAGGAGATCTTCAAATAAATCTGGTGGAACACAAAATACTGAAAAAAATAATTCAGCCTAAATCCTGTGTATTCCTTCCCTTTGAGAACATATATGGATAATGTATGAAGTTTCAAAAGAGAAAATGTCTATTGGGTCATGGTTTCAACAATGAAATGGTCACTTCACATAACATTTTGAATTTTGCTTTCACCGTTGCTCATGTACCAGGCCTGAGTAAAGCAGAATGCAGAGTAAGCCTCATCAATAGTTGTGCATTCCATAAGTGGTTTTAAAACCAGTGAAACCCTTTGGACTTAGTGTTTGTATTTAATTGGTTGATTGGTTTTGCAAATTGTTTGTTTTCCTATTTTTAACTTTGTGAGTCAGGGAAGCCCTCACTCATAGGGATTTCGACCTCTCCAAAAGCTCTGAAGTTATTCGTGTAACAGCTATTACATGCTATAAGTTTCTCCTATTAAAACTTGAAAGACTAACAGACTCTGCTACTTTTCATCTAAATTCAGTGTTGTGCTAAGTTCAGGGTTGGACTTTTTACAAGTCCTTTGAAATGTGTCCTCCTCTAGTCACTGGTCGTGCTGGAAATTACTTTCTTGTGAAGACAGGATTTGAGCAAATTGACACAAGTACAGTTTGCCACTACTCTGGACACATGGTTAAATATCGAGTTCCCTAAATGGTGTGTGTTTTACTTTGATCTCTGCTGACACTTTGCTCATCCAGTTAGAACCACAGGGCTCCAGGCCATAGCGTTCCAGGCCTAAACAAGAAAATTTCCATTCCGTTTTGGGAGTTCATTCGTCTCTCATAATTACTTTTTCCACAAATGTGTGCTTCAGGAGAGGCCCTGTCCAAATGTGGAGAGGCCCATTTTCATTCACTCACTTTCATACTTTCTAAGATTTTCAGTTACTAGAGATTTGCCCAGACTTGCCATTGTCAAGGGACAGTGCACTTCACTTGAAATTGTGCAGTATTACTTCATGTGTCTCCGTGGAAATTCCACCAATGGGAAACTCTCGCTGTAGTCATCTCCAAGTGTTGCTGCGTAAGAAAATATAACTAACAAAGGATGTGGTTTCAAGCAGAATGAGGAAAGGAGGGATTATCTTTATTTCAGTGCAGGTTGACCTTTCAAAGAAACAGTAATTCCTATCAAATAGGAGGTAAAATCTTTTGTAAAGAGACATGGACATGACACACTCAACTTGATGTCAGTTTTTTTAAAACGCCAAGGGCATTTGAGAAATTCTTGGCTGCTGAATTGTCCCTTTTTGCAAATTTCTCTTAGGTAAGACACTCCAGCTTCTTCAAACCATGGTACAGTTCTTTCCATGTAAAAAACCAAAGCAAAAAACCAAATAAATTAAAACAAAACCCATCAAATTGCATTTGAGAGCACACAATTGCTCAGCAGGCCCACCTTTCAAGAAGCTAGAGGTACAGAATCCTCAGCCTTCAGCCCATGGCCTGAAGTTTTGTCTCTATCATGGCCCCTCAATTCCCTGGCATGTCCACATTAACTCATGAATCTTTACTCATTTCCTCTTCAAATGCACAGGATCCAATATATTTGAACCCTGTTCATCCAAGGCTGTAATCATCCAAGGACACACCAGAGGAAGGGCAGCCACTCCCTTGCCTGGGGCCTTGGAGCTTATCACAATAGAAATGGACACCTGAACAAGGGGAGCCAAAATAAAGAGAGGCATATTCCTAAAGCCTGAAGCACAGAACCTACCTATAGACCAGTAGTGGGATTTCACAAATTATGTAAGAATCTCTGTGCACATGCTTGGCATGGTCCCTCATGCCTATAATCCCAGCAATCTGGGGGCTGAGGTGGATGGATCCTTGGGAGTTCCAGTCCATCTTGGGCTACGAATTTATCTCAAGGCCTCTTTCAACAACTACATAAGATGCTGTTTCCAAAAAGAGGACAACATTAAACTCCACACACTTGGTCTAGGTCCCTGGGTTCACTACATGAGTTGTGGAGTCTAAATATTCCATGCCATGAGAAAATACCTGGGATTTCTAGTGAAAGGGGCATTTGCATCCCTTTTCTAAAGGTTTCCCTTTCACCATGTTACAGTTGAATTCTGGGAAAACCTGCTGGTGATAAGGTATTGAGCTGGTACCTCATGTTTAGTGTTCAGGGTTATGCTGGAATGGCTGCAGACCTCCTTGAAATAGCGATTGCAGACAAGTGAACCCCAAGGAAGCTGGATAGTTGAAGCAGGCACTCCAAATATTCATGCACTGCAAGGATTCACTTTCATTTTGGGTCTCATCTTCTGGTTGCTGGCTTTTAGTGCTAACTGATACTACCATGGTGGCAGTAATCCAGCAGAGACTGCATGTATGGTTTGCAGGTTTGCTTCCCAAGCCACCAGAAACTTGGCAGAACCCAAATCATTGTGGCATTTTCTTTCCTCCCTTGAAACATTTGGCTTTCTAAGTTTGATAACTGAATAGACTGGGCTAGTCAACTTTGGACCCCATATACCACAAACAGAGCTAAAGACAGAGCCAATTACTTCCCTCCACTTCTCAAAATATGTCAAATTTGCTTGATCACCACAAGTTCAAAGAAAATTCTGAGGCAACTTAGAGATGTTAATCAAATACTGCATGATTGGAAAGGCTGTGGTTGTATGAGGTGGAAAGCTGCAGAGTTGGGCTGAAACTGTTCACAGAAATCCACAGGCTTGTGGTTGCCAGGCAACCACACTGGGCTGAGATTGGCTGAACATCCCTGTGAGGTGGATTTTAGGATCTAGGTTTGAAAATTTAAAAGACTGGGATAGTCAAGTTTGGAACCCATAGACTTCAGACATACCAAAAGGTTTTCCAATTACTTCCCTCCACTTCTCAAAATATGTCAAATTTTCTTGTTCACTACAACTGTACAAAAAAATTCTGTGGCAACATAGAGAGGCTAATCAAATACTGCATGATTGGAATGGCTGTGGTTGTATGAGGTGGAAAGCTGCAGAGTTGGGCTGAAACAGTTCACAGAAATCCACAAGCTTGTGGTTGCCAGGCAACCACAATGGGCTGTGATTGGCTGAGCACCATTGTGAGCTGGACTTTAGGCTCTAGGATACAAGTGTGCAGTAGGAGACCTGAGTCACAATGCTGGGCGTTGCCATGGAGACCTCAGTGGCACAGAGGACCTTGTAGGGCAAGATTTAAATAGGATGAATATTCTTGGCCTGGTATGCCACAATATTCTCTCTGAAGGCTTCACTGCTCAGAATTTGTGGATGGAAATGCTTGCCAATCTACACATTGATGTACTTTCAATGGGATATTAAATATGCCAGTGCCTGGCAGATGACCTCTGCCATGTCCTATCCTTGAGCATACGCTTTTCCCTTGTCATGTCAGTCATTTGGCTGAGTCCTGTTCCCTAAGCTATTCAGTCAAGACTTGCTGCCATCATTCACCTGCAGTATAAGAGCTTTCTGTGAAATTTCTCAGCAGAAATCCTCTGCAAGCACATAGCTTTGGATATGAGAGACAGTGGTGGAAGTTGAATTTCAAGGGCAGATATTTGAAAACAATGAAACAAGCCCCGAATAAGATCTTTACATGTTTCCCAGATGAATATGTTTGGAAATATGGGGGAAGATGGAGATCAAGGCTGGGAAGAGTGCACACCCATTTCAAGGTACAAAAACCAGGGAAAAACATGGGCAAGCAAGAGAGCTGGTTAATCTGATGTAAAAATCTTTGATGATGAAAGGAAAATTATATTCTCATGATGAAATAATCAGGCTGTAGAAGTGAAGTTCTCATGTGGGTTGTCCTATGTGTGGCCATCTGCATTGGGCAGTGGATGCAGGACAGGAGATCTTCAAATAAATCTGGTGGAACACAAAATACTGAAAAAAATAATTCAGCCTAAATCCTGTGTATTCCTTCCCTTTGAGAACATATATGGATAATGTATGAAGTTTCAAAAGAGAAAATGTCTATTGGGTCAAGGTTTCAACAATGAAATGGTCACTTCACATAACATTTTGAATTTTGCTTACACCGTTGCTCATGTACCAGGCCTGAGTAAAGCAGAATGCAGAGTAAGCCTCATCAATAGTTGTGCATTCCATAAGTGGTTTTAAAACCAGTGAAACCCTTTGGACTTAGTGTTTGTATTTAATTGGTTGATTGGTTTTGCAAATTGTTTGTTTTCCTATTTTTAACTTTGTGAGTCAGGGAAGCCCTCACTCATAGGGATTTCGACCTCTCCAAAAGCTCTGAAGTTATTCGTGTAACAGCTATTACATGCTATAAGTTTCTCCTATTAAAACTTGAAAGACTAACAGACTCTGCTACTTTTCATCTAAATTCAGTGTTGTGCTAAGTTCAGGGTTGGACTTTTTACAAGTCCTTTGAAATGTGACCTCCTCTAGTCACTGGTCGTGCTGGAATTTACTTTCTTGTGAAGACAGGATTTGAGCAAATTGACACAAGTACAGTTTGCCACTACTCTGGACACCTGGTTAAATATCGAGTTCCCTAAATGGTGTGTGTTTTACTTTGATCTCTGCTGACACTTTGCTCATCCAGTTAGAACCACAGGGCTCCAGGCCATAGCGTTCCAGGCCTAAACAAGAAAATTTCCATTCCGTTTTGGGAGTTCATTCGTCTCTCATAATTACTTTTTCCACAAATGTGTGCTTCAGGAGAGGCCCTGTCCAAATGTGGAGAGGCCCATTTTCATTCACTCACTTTCAGACTTTCTAAGATTTTCAGTTACTAGAGATTTGCCCAGACTTGCCATTGTCAAGGGACAGTGCACTTCACTTGAAATTGTGCAGTATTACTTCATGTGTCTCCGTGGAAATTCCACCAATGGGAAACTCTCGCTGTAGTCATCTCCAAGTGTTGCTGCGTAAGAAAATATAACTAACAAAGGATGTGGTTTCAAGCAGAATGAGGAAAGGAGGGATTATCTTTATTTCAGTGCAGGTTGACCTTTCAAAGAAACAGTAATTCCTATCAAATAGGAGGTAAAATCTTTTGTAAAGAGACATGGACATGACACACTCAACTTGATGTCACTTTTTTTAAAACGCCAAGGGCATTTGAGAAATTCTGGGCTGCTGAATTGTCCCTTTTTGCAAATTTCTCTTAGGTAAGACACTCCAGCTTCTTCAAACCATGGTACAGTTCCTTCCATGTAAAAAACCAAAGCAAAAAACAATATAAATTAAAACAAAACCCATCAAATTACATTTGAGAGCACACAATTGCTCAGCAGGCCCACTATTCAAGAAGCTAGAGGTACAGAATCCTCAGCCTTCAGCCCATGGCCTGAAGTTTTGTCTCTATCATGGCCCCTCAATTCCCTGGCATGTCCACATTAACTCATGAATCTTTACTCATTTCCTCTTCAAATGCACAGGATCCAATATATTTGAACCCTGTTCATCCAAGGCTGTAATCATCCAAGGACACACCAGAGGAAGGGCAGCCACTCCCTTGCCTGGGGCCTTGGAGCTTATCACAATAGAAATGGACACCTGAACAAGGGGAGCCAAAACAAAGAGAGGCATATTCCTAAAGCCTGAAGCACAGAAGCTACCTATAGACCAGTAGTGGGATTTCACAAATTATGTAAGAATCTCTGTGCACATGCTTGGCATGGTCCCTCATGCCTATAATCCCAGCAATCTGGGGGCTGAGGTGGATGGATCCTTGGGAGTTCCAGTCCATCTTGGGCTACGAATTTATCTCAAGGCCTCTTTCAACAACTACATAAGATGCTGTTTCCAAAAAGAGGACAACATTAAACTACACACACTTGGTCTAGGTCCCTGGGTTCACTACATGAGTTGTGGAGTCTAAATATTCCATGCCATGAGAAAATACCTGGGATTTCTAGTGAAAGGGGCATTTGCATCCCTTTTCTAAAGGTTTCCCTTTCACCATGTTACAGTTGAATTCTGGGAAAACCTGCTGGTGATAAGGTATTGAGCTAGTACCTCATGTTTAGTGTTCAGGGTTATGCTGGAATGGCTGCAGACCTCCTTGAAATAGCGATTGCAGACAAGTGAACCCCAAGGAAGCTGGATAGTTGAAGCAGGCACTCCAAATATTCATGCACTGCAAGGATTCACTTTCATTTTGGGTCTCATCTTCTGGTTGCTGGCTTTTAGTGCTAACTGATACTACCATGGTGGCAGTAATCCAGCAGAGACTGCATGTATGGTTTGCAGGTTTGCTTCCCAAGCCACCAGAAACTTGGCAGAACCCAAATCATTGTGGCATTTTCTTTCCTCCCTTGAAACATTTGGCTTTCTAAGTTTGATAACTGAATAGACTGGGCTAGTCACCTTTGGACCCCATATACCACAAACAGAGCTAAAGACAGAGCCAATTACTTCCCTCCACTTCTCAAAATATGTCAAATTTGCTTGATCACCACAAGTTCAAAGAAAATTCTGAGGCAACTTAGAGATGTTAATCAAATACTGCATGATTGGAAAGGCTGTGGTTGTATGAGGTGGAAAGCTGCAGAGTTGGGCTGAAACTGTTCACAGAAATCCACAGGCTTGTGGTTGCCAGGCAACCACACTGGGCTGAGATTGGCTGAACATCCCTGTGAGGTGGATTTTAGGATCTAGGTTTGAAAATTTAAAAGACTGGGATAGTCAAGTTTGGAACCCATAGACTTCAGACATACCAAAAGGTTTTCCAATTACTTCCCTCCACTTCTCAAAATATGTCAAATTTTCTTGATCACTACAACTGTACAAAAAAATTCTGTGGCAACATAGAGAGGCTAATCAAATACTGCATGATTGGAATGGCTGTGGTTGTATGAGGTGGAAAGCTGCAGAGTTGGGCTGAAACAGTTCACAGAAATCCACAAGCTTGTGGTTGCCAGGCAACCACAATGGGCTGTGATTGGCTGAGCACCATTGTGAGCTGGACTTTAGGCTCTAGGATACAAGTGTGCAGTAGGAGACCTGAGTCACAATGCTAGGGGTTGCCATGGAGACCTCAGTGGCACAGAGGACCTTGTAGGGCAAGATTTAAATAGGATGAATATTCTTGGCCTGGTATGCCACAATATTCTCTCTGAAGGCTTCACTGCTCAGAATTTGTGGATGGAAATGCTTGCCAATCTACACATTGATGTACTTTCAATGGGATATTAAATATGCCAGTGCCTGGCAGATGACCTCTGCCATGTCCTATCCTTGAGCCTACGCTTTTCCCTTGTCATGTCAGTCATTTGGCTGAGTCCTGTTCCCTAAGCTATTCAGTCAAGACTTGCTGCCATCATTCACCTGCAGTATAAGAGCTTTCTGTGAAATTTCTCAGCAGAAATCCTCTGCAAGCACATAGCTTTTGATATGAGAGACAGTGGTGGAAGTTGAATTTCAAGGGCAGATATTTGAAAACAATGAAACAAGCCCCGAATAAGATCTTTACATGTTTCCCAGATGAATATGTTTGGAAATATGGGGGAAGATGGAGATCAAGGCTGGGAAGAGTGCACACCCATTTCAAGGTACAAAAACCAGGGAAAAACATGGGCAAGCAAGAGAGCTGGTTAATCTGATGTAAAAATCTTTGATGATGAAAGGAAAATTATATTCTCATGATGATATAATCAGGCTGTAGAAGTGAAGTTCTCATGTGGGTTGTCCTATGTGTGGCCTTCTGCATTGGGCAGTGGATGCAGGACAGGAGATCTTCAAATAAATCTGGTGGAACACAAAATACTGAAAAAAAAAAATTCAGCCTAAATCCTGTGTATTCCTTCCCTTTGAGAACATATATGGATAATGTATGAAGTTTCAAAAGAGAAAATGTCTATTGGGTCATGGTTTCAACAATGAAATGGTCACTTCACATAACATTTTGAATTTTGCTTACACCGTTGCTCATGTACCAGGCCTGAGTAAAGCAGAATGCAGAGTAAGCCTCATCAATAGTTGTGCATTCCATAAGTGGTTTTAAAACCAGTGAAACCCTTTGGACTTAGTGTTTGTATTTAATTGGTTGATTGGTTTTGCAAATTGTTTGTTTTCCTATTTTTAACTTTGTGAGTCAGGGAAGCCCTCACTCATAGGGATTTCGACCTCTCCAAAAGCTCTGAAGTTATTCGTGTAACAGCTATTACATGCTATAAGTTTCTCCTATTAAAACTTGAAAGACTAACAGACTCTGCTACTTTTCATCTAAATTCAGTGTTGTGCTAAGTTCAGGGTTGGACTTTTTACAAGTCCTTTGAAATGTGTCCTCCTCTAGTCACTGGTCGTGCTGGAATTTACTTTCTTGTGAAGACAGGATTTGAGCAAATTGACACAAGTATAGTTTGCCACTACTCTGGACACCTGGTTAATTATCGAGTTCCCTAAATGGTGTGTGTTTTACTTTGATCTCTGCTGACACTTTGCTCATCCAGTTAGAACCACAGGGCTCCAGGCCATAGCGTTCCAGGCCTAAACAAGAAAATTTCCATTCCGTTTTGGGAGTTCATTCGTCTCTCATAATTACTTTTTCCACAAATGTGTGCTTCAGGAGAGGCCCTGTCCAAATGTGGAGAGGCCCATTTTCATTCACTCACTTTCAGACTTTCTAAGATTTTCAGTTACTAGAGATTTGCCCAGACTTGCCATTGTCAAGGGACAGTGCACTTCACTTGAAATTGTGCAGTATTACTTCATGTGTCTCCGTGGAAATTCCACCAATGGGAAACTCTCGCTGTAGTCATCTCCAAGTGTTGCTGCGTAAGAAAATATAACTAACAAAGGATGTGGTTTCAAGCAGAATGAGGAAAGGAGGGATTATCTTTATTTCAGTGCAGGTTGACCTTTCAAAGAAACAGTAATTCCTATCAAATAGGAGGTAAAATCTTTTGTAAAGAGACATGGACATGACACACTCAACTTGATGTCAGTTTTTTTAAAACGCCAAGGGCATTTGAGAAATTCTTGGCTGCTGAATTGTCCCTTTTTGCAAATTTCTCTTAGGTAAGACACTCCAGCTTCTTCAAACCATGGTACAGTTCTTTCCATGTAAAAAACCAAAGCAAAAAACCAAATAAATTAAAACAAAACCCATCAAATTACATTTGAGAGCACACAATTGCTCAGCAGGCCCACTATTCAAGAAGCTAGAGGTACAGAATCCTCAGCCTTCAGCCCATGGCCTGAAGTTTTGTCTCTATCATGGCCCCTCAATTCCCTGGCATGTCCACATTAACTCATGAATCTTTACTCATTTCCTCTTCAAATGCACAGGATCCAATATATTTGAACCCTGTTCATCCAAGGCTGTAATCATCCAAGGACACACCAGAGGAAGGGCAGCCACTCCCTTGCCTGGGGCCTTGGAGCTTATCACAATAGAAATGGACACCTGAACAAGGGGAGCCAAAACAAAGAGAGGCATATTCCTAAAGCCTGAAGCACGGAACCTACCTATAGACCAGTAGTGGGATTTCACAAATTATGTAAGAATCTCTGTGCACATGCTTGGCATGGTCCCTCATGCCTATAATCCCAGCAATCTGGGGGCTGAGGTGGATGGATCCTTGGGAGTTCCAGTCCATCTTGGGCTACGAATTTATCTCAAGGCCTCTTTCAACAACTACATAAGATGCTGTTTCCCAAAAGAGGACAACATTAAACTACACACACTTGGTCTAGGTCCCTGGGTTCACTACATGAGTTGTGGAGTCTAAATATTCCATGCCATGAGAAAATACCTGGGATTTCTAGTGAAAGGGGCATTTGCATCCCTTTTCTAAAGGTTTCCCTTTCACCATGTTACAGTTGAATTCTGGGAAAACCTGCTGGTGATAAGGTATTGAGCTAGTACCTCATGTTTAGTGTTCAGGGTTATGCTGGAATGGCTGCAGACCTCCTTGAAATAGCGATTGCAGACAAGTGAACCCCAAGGAAGCTGGATAGTTGAAGCAGGCACTCCAAATATTCATGCACTGCAAGGATTCACTTTCATTTTGGGTCTCATCTTCTGGTTGCTGGCTTTTAGTGCTAACTGATACTACCATGGTGGCAGTAATCCAGCAGAGACTGCATGTATGGTTTGCAGGTTTGCTTCCCAAGCCACCAGAAACTTGGCAGAACCCAAATCATTGTGGCATTTTCTTTCCTCCCTTGAAACATTTGGCTTTCTAAGTTTGATAACTGAATAGACTGGGCTAGTCACCTTTGGACCCCATATAACACAAACAGAGCTAAAGACAGAGCCAATTACTTCCCTCCACTTCTCAAAATATGTCAAATTTGCTTGATCACCACAAGTTCAAAGAAAATTCTGAGGCAACTTAGAGATGTTAATCAAATACTGCATGATTGGAAAGGCTGTGGTTGTATGAGGTGGAAAGCTGCAGAGTTGGGCTGAAACTGTTCACAGAAATCCACAGGCTTGTGGTTGCCAGGCAACCACACTGGGCTGAGATTGGCTGAACATCCCTGTGAGGTGGATTTTAGGATCTAGGTTTGAAAATTTAAAAGACTGGGATAGTCAAGTTTGGAACCTATAGACTTCAGACATACCAAAAGGTTTTCCAATTACTTCCCTCCACTTCTCAAAATATGTCAAATTTTCTTGATCACTACAACTGTACAAAAAAATTCTGTGGCAACATAGAGAGGCTAATCAAATACTGCATGATTGGAATGGCTGTGGTTGTATGAGGTGGAAAGCTGCAGAGTTGGGCTGAAACAGTTCACAGAAATCCACAAGCTTGTGGTTGCCAGGCAACCACAATGGGCTGTGATTGGCTGAGCACCATTGTGAGCTGGACTTTAGGCTCTAGGATACAAGTGTGCAGTAGGAGACCTGAGTCACAATGCTGGGGGTTGCCATGGAGACCTCAGTGGCACAGAGGACCTTGTAGGGCAAGATTTAAATAGGATGAATATTCTTGGCCTGGTATGCCACAATATTCTCTCTGAAGGCTTCACTGCTCAGAATTTGTGGATGGAAATGCTTGCCAATCTACACATTGATGTACTTTCAATGGGATATTAAATATGCCAGTGCCTGGCAGATGACCTCTGCCATGTCCTATCCTTGAGCATACGCTTTTCCCTTGTCATGTCAGTCATTTGGCTGAGTCCTGTTCCCTAAGCTATTCAGTCAAGACTTGCTGCCATCATTCACCTGCAGTATAAGAGCTTTCTGTGAAATTTCTCAGCAGAAATCCTCTGCAAGCACATAGCTTTGGATATGAGAGACAGTGGTGGAAGTTGAATTTCAAGGGCAGATATTTGAAAACAATGAAACAAGCCCCGAATAAGATCTTTACATGTTTCCCAGATGAATATGTTTGGAAATATGGGGGAAGATGGAGATCAAGGCTGGGAAGAGTGCACACCCATTTCAAGGTACAAAAACCAGGGAAAAACATGGGCAAGCAAGAGAGCTGGTTAATCTGATGTAAAAATCTTTGATGATGAAAGGAAAATTATATTCTCATGATGATATAATCAGGCTGTAGAAGTGAAGTTCTCATGTGGGTTGTCCTATGTGTGGCCTTCTGCATTGGGCAGTGGATGCAGGACAGGAGATCTTCAAATAAATCTGGTGGAACACAAAATACTGAAAAAAATAATTCAGCCTAAATCCTGTGTATTCCTTCCCTTTGAGAACATATATGGATAATGTATGAAGTTTCAAAAGAGAAAATGTCTATTGGGTCATGGTTTCAACAATGAAATGGTCACTTCACATAACATTTTGAATTTTGCTTACACCATTGCTCATGTACCAGGCCTGAGTAAAGCAGAATGCAGAGTAAGCCTCATCAATAGTTGTGCATTCCATAAGTGGTTTTAAAACCAGTGAAACCCTTTGGACTTAGTGTTTGTATTTAATTGGTTGATTGGTTTTGCAAATTGTTTGTTTTCCTATTTTTAACTTTGTGAGTCAGGGAAGCCCTCACTCATAGGGATTTCGACCTCTCCAAAAGCTCTGAAGTTATTCGTGTAACAGCTATTACATGCTATAAGTTTCTCCTATTAAAACTTGAAAGACTAACAGACTCTGCTACTTTTCATCTAAATTCAGTGTTGTGCTAAGTTCAGGGTTGGACTTTTTACAAGTCCTTTGAAATGTGTCCTCCTCTAGTCACTGGTCGTGCTGGAATTTACTTTCTTGTGAAGACAGGATTTGAGCAAATTGACACAAGTACAGTTTGCCACTACTCTGGACACCTGGTTAATTATCGAGTTCCCTAAATGGTGTGTGTTTTACTTTGATCTCTGCTGACACTTTGCTCATCCAGTTAGAACCACAGGGCTCCAGGCCATAGCGTTCCAGGCCTAAACAAGAAAATTTCCATTCCGTTTTGGGAGTTCATTCGTCTCTCATAATTACTTTTTCCACAAATGTGTGCTTCAGGAGAGGCCCTGTCCAAATGTGGAGAGGCCCATTTTCATTCACTCACTTTCAGACTTTCTAAGATTTTCAGTTACTAGAGATTTGCCCAGACTTGCCATTGTCAAGGGACAGTGCACTTCACTTGAAATTGTGCAGTATTACTTCATGTGTCTCCGTGGAAATTCCACCAATGGGAAACTCTCGCTGTAGTCATCTCCAAGTGTTGCTGCGTAAGAAAATATAACTAACAAAGGATGTGGTTTCAAGCAGAATGAGGAAAGGAGGGATTATCTTTATTTCAGTGCAGGTTGACCTTTCAAAGAAACAGTAATTCCTATCAAATAGGAGGTAAAATCTTTTGTAAAGAGACATGGACATGACACACTCAACTTGATGTCACTTTTTTTAAAACGCCAAGGGCATTTGAGAAATTCTTGGCTGCTGAATTGTCCCTTTTTGCAAATTTCTCTTAGGTAAGACACTCCAGCTTCTTCAAACCATGGTACAGTTCTTTCCATGTAAAAAACCAAAGCAAAAAACCAAATAAATTAAAACAAAACCCATCAAATTACATTTGAGAGCACACAATTGCTCAGCAGGCCCACTATTCAAGAAGCTAGAGGTACAGAATCCTCAGCCTTCAGCCCATGGCCTGAAGTTTTGTCTCTATCATGGCCCCTCAATTCCCTGGCATGTCCACATTAACTCATGAATCTTTACTCATTTCCTCTTCAAAGGCACAGGATCCAATATATTTGAACCCTGTTGACCTGGGCTGTAATCATCCAAGGACACACAAGAGGAAGTGCCGCCACTCCCTTGCCTGGGGCCTTGGAGCTTATCACAATAGAAATGGACACCTGAACAAGGGGAGCCAAACAAAGAGAGGCATATTCCTAAAGCCTGAAGCACAGAAGCTACCTATAGACCAGTAGTGGGATTTCACAAATTATGTAAGAATCTCTGTGCACATGCTTGGCATGGTCCCTCATGCCTATAATCCCAGCAATCTGGGGGCTGAGGTGGATGGATCATTGGGAGTTCCAGTCCATCTTGGGCTACGAATTTATCTCAAGGCCTCTTTCAACAACTACATAAGATGTTGTTTCCAAAAAGAGGACAACATTAAACTAGACACACTTGGTCTAGGTCCCTGGGTTCACTACATGAGTTGTGGAGTCTAAATATTCCATGCCATGAGAAAATACCTGGGATTTCTACTGAAAGGGGCATTTGCATCCCTTTTCTAAGGGTTTCCCTTTCACCATGTTACAGTTGAATTCTGGGAAAACCTGCTGGTGATAAGGTATTGAGCTAGTACCTCATGTTTAGTGTTCAGGGTTATGCTGGAATGGCTGCAGACCTCCTTGAAATAGCGATTGCAGACAAGTGAACCCCGAGGAAGCTGGATAGTTGAAGCAGGCACTCCAAATATTCATGCACTGCAAGGATTCACTTTCATTTTGGGTCTCATCTTCTGGTTGCTGGCTTTTAGTGCTAACTGATACTACCATGGTGGCAGTAATCCAGCAGAGACTGCATGTATGGTTTGCAGGTTTGCTTCCCAAGCCACCAGAAACTTGGCAGAACCCAAATCATTGTGGCATTTTCTTTCCTCCCTTGAAACATTTGGCTTTCTACCTTTGATACCTGAATAGACTGGGCTAGTCACCTTTGGACCCCATATACCACAAACAGAGCTAAAGACAGAGCCAATTACTTCCCTCCACTTCTCAAAATATGTCAAATTTGCTTGATCACCACAAGTTCAAAGAAAATTCTGAGGCAACTTAGAGATGTTAATCAAATACTGCATGATTGGAAAGGCTGTGGTTGTATGAGGTGGAAAGCTGCAGAGTTGGGCTGAAACTGTTCACAGAAATCCACAGGCTTGTGGTTGCCAGGCAACCACACTGGGCTGAGATTGGCTGAACATCCCTGTGAGGTGGATTTTAGGCTCTAGGTTTGAAAATTTAAAAGACTGGGATAGTCAAGTTTGGAACCCATAGACTTCAGACATACCAAAAGGTTTTCCAATTACTTCCCTCCACTTCTCAAAATATGTCAAATTTTCTTGATCACTACAACTGTACAAAAAAATTCTGTGGCAACATAGAGAGGCTAATCAAATACTGCATGATTGGAATGGCTGTGGTTGTATGAGGTGGAAAGCTGCAGAGTTGGGCTGAAACAGTTCACAGAAATCCACAAGCTTGTGGTTGCCAGGCAACCACAATGGGCTGTGATTGGCTGAGCACCATTGTGAGCTGGACTTTAGGCTCTAGGATACAAGTGTGCAGTAGGAGACCTGAGTCACAATGCTGGGGGTTGCCATGGAGACCTCAGTGGCACAGAGGACCTTGTACGGCAAGATTTAAATAGGATGAATATTCTTGGCCCGGTATGCCACAATATTCTCTCTGAAGGCTTCACTGCTCAGAATTTGTGGATGGAAATGCTTGCCAATCTACACATTGATGTACTTTCAATGGGATATTAAATATGCCAGTGCCTGGCAGATGACCTCTGCCATGTCCTATCCTTGAGCCTACGCTTTTCCCTTGTCATGTCAGTCATTTGGCTGAGTCCTGTTCCCTAAGCTATTCAGTCAAGACTTGCTGCCATCATTCACCTGCAGTATAAGAGCTTTCTGTGAAATTTCTCAGCAGAAATCCTCTGCAAGCACATAGCTTTGGATATGAGAGACAGTGGTGGAAGTTGAATTTCAAGGGCAGATATTTGAAAACAATGAAACAAGCCCCGAATAAGATCTTTACATGTTTCCCAGATGAATATGTTTGGAAATATGGGGGAAGATGGAGATCAAGGCTGGGAAGAGTGCACACCCATTTCAAGGTACAAAAACCAGGGAAAAACATGGGCAAGCAAGAGAGCTGGTTAATCTGATGTAAAAATCTTTGATGATGAAAGGAAAATTATATTCTCATGATGATATAATCAGGCTGTAGAAGTGAAGTTCTCATGTGGGTTGTCCTATGTGTGGCCTTCTGCATTGGGCAGTGGATGCAGGACAGGAGATCTTCAAATAAATCTGGTGGAACACAAAATACTGAAAAAAATAATTCAGCCTAAATCCTGTGTATTCCTTCCCTTTGAGAACATATATGGATAATGTATGAAGTTTCAAAAGAGAAAATGTCTATTGGGTCATGGTTTCAACAATGAAATGGTCACTTCACATAACATTTTGAATTTTGCTTTCACCGTTGCTCATGTACCAGGCCTGAGTAAAGCAGAATGCAGAGTAAGCCTCATCAATAGTTGTGCATTCCATAAGTGGTTTTAAAACCAGTGAAACCCTTTGGACTTAGTGTTTGTATTTAATTGGTTGATTGGTTTTGCAAATTGTTTGTTTTCCTATTTTTAACTTTGTGAGTCAGGGAAGCCCTCACTCATAGGGATTTCGACCTCTCCAAAAGCTCTGAAGTTATTCGTGTAACAGCTATTACATGCTATAAGTTTCTCCTATTAAAACTTGAAAGACTAACAGACTCTGCTACTTTTCATCTAAATTCAGTGTTGTGCTAAGTTCAGGGTTGGACTTTTTACAAGTCCTTTGAAATGTGTCCTCCTCTAGTCACTGGTCGTGCTGGAAATTACTTTCTTGTGAAGACAGGATTTGAGCAAATTGACACAAGTACAGTTTGCCACTACTCTGGACACATGGTTAAATATCGAGTTCCCTAAATGGTGTGTGTTTTACTTTGATCTCTGCTGACACTTTGCTCATCCAGTTAGAACCACAGGGCTCCAGGCCATAGCGTTCCAGGCCTAAACAAGAAAATTTCCATTCCGTTTTGGGAGTTCATTCGTCTCTCATAATTACTTTTTCCACAAATGTGTGCTTCAGGAGAGGCCCTGTCCAAATGTGGAGAGGCCCATTTTCATTCACTCACTTTCAGACTTTCTAAGATTTTCAGTTACTAGAGATTTGCCCAGACTTGCCATTGTCCAGGGACAGTGCACTTCACTTGAAATTGTGCAGTATTACTTCATGTGTCTCCGTGGAAATTCCACCAATGGGAAACTCTCGCTATAGTCATCTCCAAGTGTTGCTGCGTAAGAAAATATAACTAACAAAGGATGTGCTTTCAAGCAGAATGAGGAAAGGAGGGATTATCTTTATTTCAGTGCAGGTTGACCTTTCAAAGAAACAGTAATTCCTATCAAATAGGAGGTAAAATCTTTTGTAAAGAGACATGGACATGACACACTCAACTTGATGTCACTTTTTTTAAAACGCCAAGGGCATTTGAGAAATTCTTGGCTGCTGAATTGTCCCTTTTTGCAAATTTCTCTTAGTTAAGACACTCCAGCTTCTTCAAACCATGGTACAGTTCTTTCCATGTAAAAAACCAAAGCAAAAAGCAAAATAAATTAAAACAAAACCCATCAAATTACATTTGAGAGCACACAATTGCTCAGCAGGCCCACTATTCAAGAAGCTAGAGGTACAGAATCCTCAGCCTTCAGCCCATGGCCTGAAGTTTTGTCTCTATCATGGCCCCTCAATTCCCTGGCATGTCCACATTAACTCATGAATCTTTACTCATTTCCTCTTCAAATGCACAGGATCCAATATATTTGAACCCTGTTCATCCAAGGCTGTAATCATCCAAGGACACACCAGAGGAAGGGCAGCCACTCCCTTGCCTGGGGCCTTGGAGCTTATCACAATAGAAATGGACACCTGAACAAGGGGAGCCAAAACAAAGAGAGGCATATTCCTAAAGCCTGAAGCACAGAAGCTACCTATAGACCAGTAGTGGGATTTCACAAATTATGTAAGAATCTCTGTGCACATGCTTGGCATGGTCCCTCATGCCTATAATCCCAGCAATCTGGGGGCTGAGGTGGATGGATCCTTGGGAGTTCCAGTCCATCTTGGGCTACGAATTTATCTCAAGGCCTCTTTCAACAACTACATAAGATGCTGTTTCCAAAAAGAGGACAACATTAAACTACACACACTTGGTCTAGGTCCCTGGGTTCACTACATGAGTTGTGGAGTCTAAATATTCCATGCCATGAGAAAATACCTGGGATTTCTAGTGAAAGGGGCATTTGCATCCCTTTTCTAAAGGTTTCCCTTTCACCATGTTACAGTTGAATTCTGGGAAAACCTGCTGGTGATAAGGTATTGAGCTAGTACCTCATGTTTAGTGTTCAGGGTTATGCTGGAATGGCTGCAGACCTCCTTGAAATAGCGATTGCAGACAAGTGAACCCCAAGGAAGCTGGATAGTTGAAGCAGGCACTCCAAATATTCATGCACTGCAAGGATTCACTTTCATTTTGGGTCTCATCTTCTGGTTGCTGGCTTTTAGTGCTAACTGATACTACCATGGTGGCAGTAATCCAGCAGAGACTGCATGTATGGTTTGCAGGTTTGCTTCCCAAGCCACCAGAAACTTGGCAGAACCCAAATCATTGTGGCATTTTCTTTCCTCCCTTGAAACATTTGGCTTTCTAAGTTTGATAACTGAATAGACTGGGCTAGTCACCTTTGGACCCCATATACCACAAACAGAGCTAAAGACAGAGCCAATTACTTCCCTCCACTTCTCAAAATATGTCAAATTTGCTTGATCACCACAAGTTCAAAGAAAATTCTGAGGCAACTTAGAGATGTTAATCAAATACTGCATGATTGGAAAGGCTGTGGTTGTATGAGGTGGAAAGCTGCAGAGTTGGGCTGAAACTGTTCACAGAAATCCACAGGCTTGTGGTTGCCAGGCAACCACACTGGGCTGAGATTGGCTGAACATCCCTGTGAGGTGGATTTTAGGCTCTAGGTTTGAAAATTTAAAAGACTGGGATAGTCAAGTTTGGAACCCATAGACTTCAGACATACCAAAAGGTTTTCCAATTACTTCCCTCCACTTCTCAAAATATGTCAAATTTTCTTGATCACTACAACTGTACAAAAAAATTCTGTGGCAACATAGAGAGGCTAATCAAATACTGCATGATTGGAATGGCTGTGGTTGTATGAGGTGGAAAGCTGCAGAGTTGGGCTGAAACAGTTCACAGAAATCCACAAGCTTGTGGTTGCCAGGCAACCACAATGGGCTGTGATTGGCTGAGCACCATTGTGAGCTGGACTTTAGGCTCTAGGATACAAGTGTGCAGTAGGAGACCTGAGTCACAATGCTGGGCGTTGCCATGGAGACCTCAGTGGCACAGAGGACCTTGTAGGGCAAGATTTAAATAGGATGAATATTCTTGGCCTGGTATGCCACAATATTCTCTCTGAAGGCTTCACTGCTCAGAATTTGTGGATGGAAATGCTTGCCAATCTACACATTGATGTACTTTCAATGGGATATTAAATATGCCAGTGCCTGGCAGATGACCTCTGCCATGTCCTATCCTTGAGCCTACGCTTTTCCCTTGTCATGTCAGTCATTTGGCTGAGTCCTGTTCCCTAAGCTATTCAGTCAAGACTTGCTGGCATCATTCACCTGCAGTATAAGAGCTTTCTGTGAAATTTCTCAGCAGAAATCCTCTGCAAGCACATAGCTTTGGATATGAGAGACAGTGGTGGAAGTTGAATTTCAAGGGCAGATATTTGAAAACAATGAAACAAGCCCCGAATAAGATCTTTACATGTTTCCCAGATGAATATGTTTGGAAATATGGGGGAAGATGGAGATCAAGGCTGGGAAGAGTGCACACCCATTTCAAGGTACAAAAACCAGGGAAAAACATGGGCAAGCAAGAGAGCTGGTTAATCTGATGTAAAAATCTTTGATGATGAAAGGAAAATTATATTCTCATGATGATATAATCAGGCTGTAGAAGTGAAGTTCTCATGTGGGTTGTCCTATGTGTGGCCTTCTGCATTGGGCAGTGGATGCAGGACAGGAGATCTTCAAATAAATCTGGTGGAACACAAAATACTGAAAAAAATAATTCAGCCTAAATCCTGTGTATTCCTTCCCTTTGAGAACATATATGGATAATGTATGAAGTTTCAAAAGAGAAAATGTCTATTGGGTCATGGTTTCAACAATGAAATGGTCACTTCACATAACATTTTGAATTTTGCTTTCACCGTTGCTCATGTACCAGGCCTGAGTAAAGCAGAATGCAGAGTAAGCCTCATCAATAGTTGTGCATTCCATAAGTGGTTTTAAAACCAGTGAAACCCTTTGGACTTAGTGTTTGTATTTAATTGGTTGATTGGTTTTGCAAATTGTTTGTTTTCCTATTTTTAACTTTGTGAGTCAGGGAAGCCCTCACTCATAGGGATTTCGACCTCTCCAAAAGCTCTGAAGTTATTCGTGTAACAGCTATTACATGCTATAAGTTTCTCCTATTAAAACTTGAAAGACTAACAGACTCTGCTACTTTTCATCTAAATTCAGTGTTGTGCTAAGTTCAGGGTTGGACTTTTTACAAGTCCTTTGAAATGTGTCCTCCTCTAGTCACTGGTCGTGCTGGAATTTACTTTCTTGTGAAGACAGGATTTGAGCAAATTGACACAAGTACAGTTTGCCACTACTCTGGACACCTGGTTAATTATCGAGTTCCCTAAATGGTGTGTGTTTTACTTTGATCTCTGCTGACACTTTGCTCATCCAGTTAGAACCACAGGGCTCCAGGCCATAGCGTTCCAGGCCTAAACAAGAAAATTTCCATTCCGTTTTGGGAGTTCATTCGTCTCTCATAATTACTTTTTCCACAAATGTGTGCTTCAGGAGAGGCCCTGTCCAAATGTGGAGAGGCCCATTTTCATTCACTCACTTTCATACTTTCTAAGATTTTCAGTTACTAGAGATTTGCCCAGACTTGCCATTGTCAAGGGACAGTGCACTTCACTTGAAATTGTGCAGTATTACTTCATGTGTCTCCGTGGAAATTCCACCAATGGGAAACTCTCGCTGTAGTCATCTCCAAGTGTTGCTGCGTAAGAAAATATAACTAACAAAGGATGTGGTTTCAAGCAGAATGAGGAAAGGAGGGATTATCTTTATTTCAGTGCAGGTTGACCTTTCAAAGAAACAGTAATTCCTATCAAATAGGAGGTAAAATCTTTTGTAAAGAGACATGGACATGACACACTCAACTTGATGTCACTTTTTTTAAAACGCCAAGGGCATTTGAGAAATTCTTGGCTGCTGAATTGTCCCTTTTTGCAAATTTCTCTTAGGTAAGACACTCCAGCTTCTTCAAACCATGGTACAGTTCTTTCCATGTAAAAATCCAAAGCAAAAAACCAAATAAATTAAAACCCATCAAATTACATTTGAGAGCACACAATTGCTCAGCAGGCCCACTATTCAAGAAGCTAGAGGTACAGAATCCTCAGCCTTCAGCCCATGGCCTGAAGTTTTGTCTCTATCATGGCCCCTCAATTCCCTGGCATGTCCACATTAACTCATGAATCTTTACTCATTTCCTCTTCAAATGCACAGGATCCAATATATTTGAACCCTGTTCATCCAAGGCTGTAATCATCCAAGGACACACCAGAGGAAGGGCAGCCACTCCCTTGCCTGGGGCCTTGGAGCTTATCACAATAGAAATGGACACCTGAACAAGGGGAGCCAAAACAAAGAGAGGCATATTCCTAAAGCCTGAAGCACAGAAGCTACCTATAGACCAGTAGTGGGATTTCACAAATTATGTAAGAATCTCTGTGCACATGCTTGGCATGGTCCCTCATGCCTATAATCCCAGCAATCTGGGGGCTGAGGTGGATGGATCCTTGGGAGTTCCAGTCCATCTTGGGCTACGAATTTATCTCAAGGCCTCTTTCAACAACTACATAAGATGCTGTTTCCAAAAAGAGGACAACATTAAACTACACACACTTGGTCTAGGTCCCTGGGTTCACTACATGAGTTGTGGAGTCTAAATATTCCATGCCATGAGAAAATACCTGGGATTTCTAGTGAAAGGGGCATTTGCATCCCTTTTCTAAGGGTTTCCCTTTCACCATGTTACAGTTGAATTCTGGGAAAACCTGCTGGTGATAAGGTATTGAGCTAGTACCTCATGTTTAGTGTTCAGGGTTATGCTGGAATGGCTGCAGACCTCCTTGAAATAGCGATTGCAGACAAGTGAACCCCGAGGAAGCTGGATAGTTGAAGCAGGCACTCCAAATATTCATGCACTGCAAGGATTCACTTTCATTTTTGATCTCATCTTCTGGTTGCTGGCTTTTAGTGCTAACTGATACTACCATGGTGGCAGTAATCCAGCAGAGACTACATGTATGGTTTGCAGGGTTGCTTCCCAAGCCACCAGAAACTTGGCAGAACCCAAATCATTGTGGCATTTTCTTTCCTCCCTTGAAACATTTGGCTTTCTAAGTTTGATAACTGAATAGACTGGGCTAGTCACCTTTGGACCCCATATACCACAAACAGAGCTAAAGACAGAGCCAATTACTTCCCTCCACTCTTCAAAATATGTCAAATTTGCTTGATCACCACAAGTTCAAAGAAAATTCTGAGGCAACTTAGAGAGGTTAATCAAATACTGCATGATTGGAATGGCTGTGGTTGTATGAGGTGGAAAGCTGCAGAGTTGGGCTGAAACTGTTCACAGAAATCCACAGCCTTGTGGTTGCCAGCCATCCACACTGGGCTGAGATTGGCTGAACATCCCTGTGAGGTGGATTTTAGGCTCTAGGTTTGAAAATATAAAAGACTGTGGTAGTCAAGTTTGGAACCCATAGAGCTAAGACTTACCAAAAGGTTTTCCAATGACTTCCCTACACTTCTCAAAATATGTCAAATTTTCTTGATCACTAAAACTGTACAAAAAAATTCTGAGGCAACATAGAGAGGCTAATCAAATACTGCATGATTGGAATGGCTGTGGTTGTATGAGGTGGAAAGCTGCAGAGTTGGGCTGAAACAGTTCACAGAAATCCACAAGCTTGTGGTTGCCAGGCAACCACAATGGGCTGTGATTGGCTGAGCACCATTGTGAGCTGGACTTTAGGCTCTAGGATACAAGTGTGCAGTAGGAGACCTGAGTCACAATGCTGGGCGTTGCCATGGAGACCTCAGTGGCACAGAGGACCTTGTAGGGCAAGATTTAAATAGGATGAATATTCTTGGCCTGGTATGCCACAATATTCTCTCTGAAGGCTTCACTGCTCAGAATTTGTGGATGGAAATGCTTGCCAATCTACACATTGATGTACTTTCAATGGGATATTTAATATGCCAGTGCCTGGCAGATGACCTCTGCCATGTCCTATCCTTGAGCCTACGCTTTTCCCTTGTCATGTCAGTCATTTGGCTGAGTCCTGTTCCCTAAGCTATTCAGTCAAGACTTGCTGCCATCATTCACCTGCAGTATAAGAGCTTTCTGTGAAATTTCTCAGCAGAAATCCTCTGCAAGCACATAGCTTTGGATATGAGAGACAGTGGTGGAAGTTGAATTTCAAGGGCAGATATTTGAAAACAATGAAACAAGCCCCGAATAAGATCTTTACATGTTTCCCAGATGAATATGTTTGGAAATATGGGGGAAGATGGAGATCAAGGCTGGGAAGAGTGCACACCCATTTCAAGGTACAAAAACCAGGGAAAAACATGGGCAAGCAAGAGAGCTGGTTAATCTGATGTAAAAATCTTTGATGATGAAAGGAAAATTATATTCTCATGATGATATAATCAGGCTGTAGAAGTGAAGTTCTCATGTGGGTTGTCCTATGTGTGGCCTTCTGCATTGGGCAGTGGATGCAGGACAGGAGATCTTCAAATAAATCTGGTGGAACACAAAATACTGAAAAAAAAATTCAGCCTAAATCCTGTGTATTCCTTCCCTTTGAGAACATATATGGATAATGTATGAAGTTTCAAAAGAGAAAATGTCTATTGGGTCATGGTTTCAACAATGAAATGGTCACTTCACATAACATTTTGAATTTTGCTTTCACCGTTGCTCATGTACCAGGCCTGAGTAAAGCAGAATGCAGAGTAAGCCTCATCAATAGTTGTGCATTCCATAAGTGGTTTTAAAACCAGTGAAACCCTTTGGACTTAGTGTTTGTATTTAATTGGTTGATTGGTTTTGCAAATTGTTTGTTTTCCTATTTTTAACTTTGTGAGTCAGGGAAGCCCTCACTCATAGGGATTTCGACCTCTCCAAAAGCTCTGAAGTTATTCGTGTAACAGCTATTACATGCTATAAGTTTCTCCTATTAAAACTTGAAAGACTAACAGACTCTGCTACTTTTCATCTAAATTCAGTGTTGTGCTAAGTTCAGGGTTGGACTTTTTACAAGTCCTTTGAAATGTGTCCTCCTCTAGTCACTGGTCGTGCTGGAATTTACTTTCTTGTGAAGACAGGATTTGAGCAAATTGACACAAGTACAGTTTGCCACTACTCTGGACACCTGGTTAATTATCGAGTTCCCTAAATGGTGTGTGTTTTACTTTGATCTCTGCTGACACTTTGCTCATCCAGTTAGAACCACAGGGCTCCAGGCCATAGCGTTCCAGGCCTAAACAAGAAAATTTCCATTCCGTTTTGGGAGTTCATTCGTCTCTCATAATTACTTTTTCCACAAATGTGTGCTTCAGGAGAGGCCCTGTCCAAATGTGGAGAGGCCCATTTTCATTCACTCACTTTCATACTTTCTAAGATTTTCAGTTACTAGAGATTTGCCCAGACTTGCCATTGTCAAGGGACAGTGCACTTCACTTGAAATTGTGCAGTATTACTTCATGTGTCTCCGTGGAAATTCCACCAATGGGAAACTCTCGCTGTAGTCATCTCCAAGTGTTGCTGCGTAAGAAAATATAACTAACAAAGGATGTGGTTTCAAGCAGAATGAGGAAAGGAGGGATTATCTTTATTTCAGTGCAGGTTGACCTTTCAAAGAAACAGTAATTCCTATCAAATAGGAGGTAAAATCTTTTGTAAAGAGACATGGACATGACACACTCAACTTGATGTCACTTTTTTTAAAACGCCAAGGGCATTTGAGAAATTCTTGGCTGCTGAATTGTCCCTTTTTGCAAATTTCTCTTAGGTAAGACACTCCAGCTTCTTCAAACCATGGTACAGTTCTTTCCATGTAAAAAACCAAAGCAAAAAACCAAATAAATTAAAACCCATCAAATTACATTTGAGAGCACACAATTGCTCAGCAGGCCCACTATTCAAGAAGCTAGAGGTACAGAATCCTCAGCCTTCAGCCCATGGCCTGAAGTTTTGTCTCTATCATGGCCCCTCAATTCCCTGGCATGTCCACATTAACTCATGAATCTTTACTCATTTCCTCTTCAAATGCACAGGATCCAATATATTTGAACCCTGTTCATCCAAGGCTGTAATCATCCAAGGACACACCAGAGGAAGGGCAGCCACTCCCTTGCCTGGGTCCTTGGAGCTTATCACAATAGAAATGGACACCTGAACAAGGGGAGCCAAAACAAAGAGAGGCATATTCCTAAAGCCTGAAGCACAGAAGCTACCTATAGACCAGTAGTGGGATTTCACAAATTATGTAAGAATCTCTGTGCACATGCTTGGCATGGTCCCTCATGCCTATAATCCCAGCAATCTGGGGGCTGAGGTGGATGGATCCTTGGGAGTTCCAGTCCATCTTGGGCTACGAATTTATCTCAAGGCCTCTTTCAACAACTACATAAGATGCTGTTTCCAAAAAGAGGACAACATTAAACTAGACACACTTGGTCTAGGTCCCTGGGTTCACTACATGAGTTGTGGAGTCTAAATATTCCATGCCATGAGAAAATACCTGGGATTTCTAGTGAAAGGGGCATTTGCATCCCTTTTCTAAGGGTTTCCCTTTCACCATGTTACAGTTGAATTCTGGGAAAACCTGCTGGTGATAAGGTATTGAGCTAGTACCTCATGTTTAGTGTTCAGGGTTATGCTGGAATGGCTGCAGACCTCCTTGAAATAGCGATTGCAGACAAGTGAACCCCGAGGAAGCTGGATAGTTGAAGCAGGCACTCCAAATATTCATGCACTGCAAGGATTCACTTTCATTTTTGATCTCATCTTCTGGTTGCTGGCTTTTAGTGCTAACTGATACTACCATGGTGGCAGTAATCCAGCAGAGACTACATGTATGGTTTGCAGGGTTGCTTCCCAAGCCACCAGAAACTTGGCAGAACCCAAATCATTGTGGCATTTTCTTTCCTCCCTTGAAACATTTGGCTTTCTAAGTTTGATAACTGAATAGACTGGGCTAGTCACCTTTGGACCCCATATACCACAAACAGAGCTAAAGACAGAGCCAATTACTTCCCTCCACTCTTCAAAATATGTCAAATTTGCTTGATCACCACAAGTTCAAAGAAAATTCTGAGGCAACTTAGAGAGGTGAAGCAAATACTGCATGATTGGAATGGCTGTGGTTGTATGAGGTGGAAAGCTGCAGAGTTGGGCTGAAACTGTTCACAGAAATCCACAGCCTTGTGGTTGCCAGCCATCCACACTGGGCTGAGATTGGCTGAACATCCCTGTGAGGTGGATTTTAGGCTCTAGGTTTGAAAATATAAAAGACTGTGGTAGTCAAGTTTGGAACCCATAGACCTAAGACTTACCAAAAGGTTTTCCAATGACTTCCCTACACTTCTCAAAATATGTCAAATTTTCTTGATCACTAAAACTGTACAAAAAAATTCTGAGGCAACATAGAGAGGCTAATCAAATACTGCATGATTGGAATGGCTGTGGTTGTATGAGGTGGAAAGCTGCAGAGTTGGGCTGAAACAGTTCACAGAAATCCACAAGCTTGTGGTTGCCAGGCAACCACAATGGGCTGTGATTGGCTGAGCACCATTGTGAGCTGGACTTTAGGCTCTAGGATACAAGTGTGCAGTAGGAGACCTGAGCCACAATGCTGGGCGTTGCCATGGAGACCTCAGTGGCACAGAGGACCTTGTAGGGCAAGATTTAAATAGGATGAATATTCTTGGCCTGGTATGCCACAATATTCTCTCTGAAGGCTTCACTGCTCAGAATTTGTGGATGGAAATGCTTGCCAATCTACACATTGATGTACTTTCAATGGGATATTTAATATGCCAGTGCCTGGCAGATGACCTCTGCCATGTCCTATCCTTGAGCCTACGCTTTTCCCTTGTCATGTCAGTCATTTGGCTGAGTCCTGTTCCCTAAGCTATTCAGTCAAGACTTGCTGCCATCATTCACCTGCAGTATAAGAGCTTTCTGTGAAATTTCTCAGCAGAAATCCTCTGCAAGCACATAGCTTTGGATATGAGAGACAGTGGTGGAAGTTGAATTTCAAGGGCAGATATTTGAAAACAATGAAACAAGCCCCGAATAAGATCTTTACATGTTTCCCAGATGAATATGTTTGGAAATATGGGGGAAGATGGAGATCAAGGCTGGGAAGAGTGCACACCCATTTCAAGGTACAAAAACCAGGGAAAAACATGGGCAAGCAAGAGAGCTGGTTAATCTGATGTAAAAATCTTTGATGATGAAAGGAAAATTATATTCTCATGATGATATAATCAGGCTGTAGAAGTGAAGTTCTCATGTGGGTTGTCCTATGTGTGGCCTTCTGCATTGGGCAGTGGATGCAGGACAGGAGATCTTCAAATAAATCTGGTGGAACACAAAATACTGAAAAAAAAAATTCAGCCTAAATCCTGTGTATTCCTTCCCTTTGAGAACATATATGGATAATGTATGAAGTTTCAAAAGAGAAAATGTCTATTGGGTCATGGTTTCAACAATGAAATGGTCACTTCACATAACATTTTGAATTTTGCTTTCACCGTTGCTCATGTACCAGGCCTGAGTAAAGCAGAATGCAGAGTAAGCCTCATCAATAGTTGTGCATTCCATAAGTGGTTTTAAAACCAGTGAAACCCTTTGGACTTAGTGTTTGTATTTAATTGGTTGATTGGTTTTGCAAATTGTTTGTTTTCCTATTTTTAACTTTGTGAGTCAGGGAAGCCCTCACTCATAGGGATTTCGACCTCTCCAAAAGCTCTGAAGTTATTCGTGTAACAGCTATTACATGCTATAAGTTTCTCCTATTAAAACTTGAAAGACTAACAGACTCTGCTACTTTTCATCTAAATTCAGTGTTGGGCTAAGTTCAGGGTTGGACTTTTTACAAGTCCTTTGAAATGTGTCCTCCTCTAGTCACTGGTCGTGCTGGAATTTACTTTCTTGTGAAGACAGGATTTGAGCAAATTGACACAAGTACAGTTTGCCACTACTCTGGACACCTGGTTAATTATCGAGTTCCCTAAATGGTGTGTGTTTTACTTTGATCTCTGCTGACACTTTGCTCATCCAGTTAGAACCACAGGGCTCCAGGCCATAGCGTTCCAGGCCTAAACAAGAAAATTTCCATTCCGTTTTGGGAGTTCATTCGTCTCTCATAATTACTTTTTCCACAAATGTCTGCTTCAGGAGAGGCCCTGTCCAAATGTGGAGAGGCCCATTTTCATTCACTCACTTTCATACTTTCTAAGATTTTCAGTTACTAGAGATTTGCCCAGACTTGCCATTGTCAAGGGACAGTGCACTTCACTTGAAATTGTGCAGTATTACTTCATGTGTCTCCGTGGAAATTCCACCAATGGGAAACTCTCGCTGTAGTCATCTCCAAGTGTTGCTGCGTAAGAAAATATAACTAACAAAGGATGTGGTTTCAAGCAGAATGAGGAAAGGAGGGATTATCTTTATTTCAGTGCAGGTTGACCTTTCAAAGAAACAGTAATTCCTATCAAATAGGAGGTAAAATCTTTTGTAAAGAGACATGGACATGACACACTCAACTTGATGTCACTTTTTTTAAAACGCCAAGGGCATTTGAGAAATTCTTGGCTGCTGAATTGTCCCTTTTTGCAAATTTCTCTTAGGTAAGACACTCCAGCTTCTTCAAACCATGGTACAGTTCTTTCCATGTAAAAAACCAAAGCAAAAAACCAAATAAATTAAAACCCATCAAATTACATTTGAGAGCACACAATTGCTCAGCAGGCCCACTATTCAAGAAGCTAGAGGTACAGAATCCTCAGCCTTCAGCCCATGGCCTGAAGTTTTGTCTCTATCATGGCCCCTCAATTCCCTGGCATGTCCACATTAACTCATGAATCTTTACTCATTTCCTCTTCAAATGCACAGGATCCAATATATTTGAACCCTGTTCATCCAAGGCTGTAATCATCCAAGGACACACCAGAGGAAGGGCAGCCACTCCCTTGCCTGGGTCCTTGGAGCTTATCACAATAGAAATGGACACCTGAACAAGGGGAGCCAAAACAAAGAGAGGCATATTCCTAAAGCCTGAAGCACAGAAGCTACCTATAGACCAGTAGTGGGATTTCACAAATTATGTAAGAATCTCTGTGCACATGCTTGGCATGGTCCCTCATGCCTATAATCCCAGCAATCTGGGGGCTGAGGTGGATGGATCCTTGGGAGTTCCAGTCCATCTTGGGCTACGAATTTATCTCAAGGCCTCTTTCAACAACTACATAAGATGCTGTTTCCAAAAAGAGGACAACATTAAACTAGACACACTTGGTCTAGGTCCCTGGGTTCACTACATGAGTTGTGGAGTCTAAATATTCCATGCCATGAGAAAATACCTGGGATTTCTAGTGAAAGGGGCATTTGCATCCCTTTTCTAAGGGTTTCCCTTTCACCATGTTACAGTTGAATTCTGGGAAAACCTGCTGGTGATAAGGTATTGAGCTAGTACCTCATGTTTAGTGTTCAGGGTTATGCTGGAATGGCTGCAGACCTCCTTGAAATAGCGATTGCAGACAAGTGAACCCCGAGGAAGCTGGATAGTTGAAGCAGGCACTCCAAATATTCATGCACTGCAAGGATTCACTTTCATTTTTGATCTCATCTTCTGGTTGCTGGCTTTTAGTGCTAACTGATACTACCATGGTGGCAGTAATCCAGCAGAGACTACATGTATGGTTTGCAGGGTTGCTTGCCAAGCCACCAGAAACTTGGCAGAACCCAAATCATTGTGGCATTTTCTTTCCTCCCTTGAAACATTTGGCTTTCTAAGTTTGATAACTGAATAGACTGGGCTAGTCACCTTTGGACCCCATATACCACAAACAGAGCTAAAGACAGAGCCAATTACTTCCCTCCACTCTTCAAAATATGTCAAATTTGCTTGATCACCACAAGTTCAAAGAAAATTCTGAGGCAACTTAGAGAGGTTAATCAAATACTGCATGATTGGAATGGCTGTGGTTGTATGAGGTGGAAAGCTGCCGAGTTGGGCTGAAACTGTTCACAGAAATCCACAGCCTTGTGGTTGCCAGCCATCCACACTGGGCTGAGATTGGCTGAACATCCCTGTGAGGTGGATTTTAGGCTCTAGGTTTGAAAATATAAAAGACTGTGGTAGTCAAGTTTGGAACCCATAGACCTAAGACTTACCAAAAGGTTTTCCAATGACTTCCCTACACTTCTCAAAATATGTCAAATTTTCTTGATCACTAAAACTGTACAAAAAAATTCTGAGGCAACATAGAGAGGCTAATCAAATACTGCATGATTGGAATGGCTGTGGTTGTATGAGGTGGAAAGCTGCAGAGTTGGGCTGAAACAGTTCACAGAAATCCACAAGCTTGTGGTTGCCAGGCAACCACAATGGGCTGTGATTGGCTGAGCACCATTGTGAGCTGGACTTTAGGCTCTAGGATACAAGTGTGCAGTAGGAGACCTGAGTCACAATGCTGGGCGTTGCCATGGAGACCTCAGTGGCACAGAGGACCTTGTAGGGCAAGATTTAAATAGGATGAATATTCTTGGCCTGGTATGCCACAATATTCTCTCTGAAGGCTTCACTGCTCAGAATTTGTGGATGGAAATGCTTGCCAATCTACACATTGATGTACTTTCAATGGGATATTTAATATGCCAGTGCCTGGCAGATGACCTCTGCCATGTCCTATCCTTGAGCCTACGCTTTTCCCTTGTCATGTCAGTCATTTGGCTGAGTCCTGTTCCCTAAGCTATTCAGTCAAGACTTGCTGCCATCATTCACCTGCAGTATAAGAGCTTTCTGTGAAATTTCTCAGCAGAAATCCTCTGCAAGCACATTGCTTTGGATATGAGAGACAGTGGTGGAAGTTGAATTTCAAGGGCAGATATTTGAAAACAATGAAACAAGCCCCGAATAAGATCTTTACATGTTTCCCAGATGAATATGTTTGGAAATATGGGGGAAGATGGAGATCAAGGCTGGGAAGAGTGCACACCCATTTCAAGGTACAAAAACCAGGGAAAAACATGGGCAAGCAAGAGAGCTGGTTAATCTGATGTAAAAATCTTTGATGATGAAAGGAAAATTATATTCTCATGATGATATAATCAGGCTGTAGAAGTGAAGTTCTCATGTGGGTTGTCCTATGTGTGGCCTTCTGCATTGGGCAGTGGATGCAGGACAGGAGATCTTCAAATAAATCTGGTGGAACACAAAATACTGAAAAAAAAAATTCAGCCTAAATCCTGTGTATTCCTTCCCTTTGAGAACATATATGGATAATGTATGAAGTTTCAAAAGAGAAAATGTCTATTGGGTCATGGTTTCAACAATGAAATGGTCACTTCACATAACATTTTGAATTTTGCTTTCACCGTTGCTCATGTACCAGGCCTGAGTAAAGCAGAATGCAGAGTAAGCCTCATCAATAGTTGTGCATTCCATAAGTGGTTTTAAAACCAGTGAAACCCTTTGGACTTAGTGTTTGTATTTAATTGGTTGATTGGTTTTGCAAATTGTTTGTTTTCCTATTTTTAACTTTGTGAGTCAGGGAAGCCCTCACTCATAGGGATTTCGACCTCTCCAAAAGCTCTGAAGTTATTCGTGTAACAGCTATTACATGCTATAAGTTTCTCCTATTAAAACTTGAAAGACTAACAGACTCTGCTACTTTTCATCTAAATTCAGTGTTGGGCTAAGTTCAGGGTTGGACTTTTTACAAGTCCTTTGAAATGTGTCCTCCTCTAGTCACTGGTCGTGCTGGAATTTACTTTCTTGTGAAGACAGGATTTGAGCAAATTGACACAAGTACAGTTTGCCACTACTCTGGACACCTGGTTAATTATCGAGTTCCCTAAATGGTGTGTGTTTTACTTTGATCTCTGCTGACACTTTGCTCATCCAGTTAGAACCACAGGGCTCCAGGCCATAGCGTTCCAGGCCTAAACAAGAAAATTTCCATTCCGTTTTGGGAGTTCATTCGTCTCTCATAATTACTTTTTCCACAAATGTGTGCTTCAGGAGAGGCCCTGTCCAAATGTGGAGAGGCCCATTTTCATTCACTCACTTTCATACTTTCTAAGATTTTCAGTTACTAGAGATTTGCCCAGACTTGCCATTGTCAAGGGACAGTGCACTTCACTTGAAATTGTGCAGTATTACTTCATGTGTCTCCGTGGAAATTCCACCAATGGGAAACTCTCGCTGTAGTCATCTCCAAGTGTTGCTGCGTAAGAAAATATAACTAACAAAGGATGTGGTTTCAAGCAGAATGAGGAAAGGAGGGATTATCTTTATTTCAGTGCAGGTTGACCTTTCAAAGAAACAGTAATTCCTATCAAATAGGAGGTAAAATCTTTTGTAAAGAGACATGGACATGACACACTCAACTTGATGTCACTTTTTTTAAAACGCCAAGGGCATTTGAGAAATTCTTGGCTGCTGAATTGTCCCTTTTTGCAAATTTCTCTTAGGTAAGACACTCCAGCTTCTTCAAACCATGGTACAGTTCTTTCCATGTAAAAAACCAAAGCAAAAAACCAAATAAATTAAAACAAAACCCATCAAATTACATTTGAGAGCACACAATTGCTCAGCAGGCCCACTATTCAAGAAGCTAGAGGTACAGAATCCTCAGCCTTCAGCCCATGGCCTGAAGTTTTGTCTCTATCATGGCCCCTCAATTCCCTGGCATGTCCACATTAACTCATGAATCTTTACTCATTTCCTCTTCAAATGCACAGGATCCAATATATTTGAACCCTGTTCATCCAAGGCTGTAATCATCCAAGGACACACCAGAGGAAGGGCAGCCACTCCCTTGCCTGGGGCCTTGGAGCTTATCACAATAGAAATGGACACCTGAACAAGGGGAGCCAAAACAAAGAGAGGCATATTCCTAAAGCCTGAAGCACAGAAGCTACCTATAGACCAGTAGTGGGATTTCACAAATTATGTAAGAATCTCTGTGCACATGCTTGGCATGGTCCCTCATGCCTATAATCCCAGCAATCTGGGGGCTGAGGTGGATGGATCCTTGGGAGTTCCAGTCCATCTTGGGCTACGAATTTATCTCAAGGCCTCTTTCAACAACTACATAAGATGCTGTTTCCAAAAAGAGGACAACATTAAACTACACACACTTGGTCTAGGTCCCTGGGTTCACTACATGAGTTGTGGAGTCTAAATATTCCATGCCATGAGAAAATACCTGGGATTTCTAGTGAAAGGGGCATTTGCATCCCTTTTCTAAAGGTTTCCCTTTCACCATGTTACAGTTGAATTCTGGGAAAACCTGCTGGTGATAAGGTATTGAGCTAGTACCTCATGTTTAGTGTTCAGGGTTATGCTGGAATGGCTGCAGACCTCCTTGAAATAGCGATTGCAGACAAGTGAACCCCAAGGAAGCTGGATAGTTGAAGCAGGCACTCCAAATATTCATGCACTGCAAGGATTCACTTTCATTTTGGGTCTCATCTTCTGGTTGCTGGCTTTTAGTGCTAACTGATACTACCATGGTGGCAGTAATCCAGCAGAGACTGCATGTATGGTTTGCAGGTTTGCTTCCCAAGCCACCAGAAACTTGGCAGAACCCAAATCATTGTGGCATTTTCTTTCCTCCCTTGAAACATTTGGCTTTCTAAGTTTGATAACTGAATAGACTGGGCTAGTCACCTTTGGACCCCATATACCACAAACAGAGCTAAAGACAGAGCCAATTACTTCCCTCCACTTCTCAAAATATGTCAAATTTGCTTGATCACCACAAGTTCAAAGAAAATTCTGAGGCAACTTAGAGATGTTAATCAAATACTGCATGATTGGAAAGGCTGTGGTTGTATGAGGTGGAAAGCTGCAGAGTTGGGCTGAAACTGTTCACAGAAATCCACAGGCTTGTGGTTGCCAGGCAACCACACTGGGCTGAGATTGGCTGAACATCCCTGTGAGGTGGATTTTAGGATCTAGGTTTGAAAATTTAAAAGACTGGGATAGTCAAGTTTGGAACCTATAGACTTCAGACATACCAAAAGGTTTTCCAATTACTTCCCTCCACTTCTCAAAATATGTCAAATTTTCTTGATCACTACAACTGTACAAAAAAATTCTGTGGCAACATAGAGAGGCTAATCAAATACTGCATGATTGGAATGGCTGTGGTTGTATGAGGTGGAAAGCTGCAGAGTTGGGCTGAAACAGTTCACAGAAATCCACAAGCTTGTGGTTGCCAGGCAACCACAATGGGCTGTGATTGGCTGAGCACCATTGTGAGCTGGACTTTAGGCTCTAGGATACAAGTGTGCAGTAGGAGACCTGAGTCACAATGCTGGGCGTTGCCATGGAGACCTCAGTGGCACAGAGGACCTTGTAGGGCAAGATTTAAATAGGATGAATATTCTTGGCCTGGTATGCCACAATATTCTCTCTGAAGGCTTCACTGCTCAGAATTTGTGGATGGAAATGCTTGCCAATCTACACATTGATGTACTTTCAATGGGATATTAAATATGCCAGTGCCTGGCAGATGACCTCTGCCATGTCCTATCCTTGAGCCTACGCTTTTCCCTTGTCATGTCAGTCATTTGGCTGAGTCCTGTTCCCTAAGCTATTCAGTCAAGACTTGCTGCCATCATTCACCTGCAGTATAAGAGCTTTCTGTGAAATTTCTCAGCAGAAATCCTCTGCAAGCAAATAGCTTTGGATATGAGAGACAGTGGTGGAAGTTGAATTTCAAGGGCAGATATTTGAAAACAATGAAACAAGCCCCGAATAAGATCTTTACATGTTTCCCAGATGAATATGTTTGGAAATATGGGGGAAGATGGAGATCAAGGCTGGGAAGAGTGCACACCCATTTCAAGGTACAAAAACCAGGGAAAAACATGGGCAAGCAAGAGAGCTGGTTAATCTGATGTAAAAATCTTTGATGATGAAAGGAAAATTATATTCTCATGATGATATAATCAGGCTGTAGAAGTGAAGTTCTCATGTGGGTTGTCCTATGTGTGGCCTTCTGCATTGGGCAGTGGATGCAGGACAGGAGATCTTCAAATAAATCTGGTGGAACACAAAATACTGAAAAAAATAATTCAGCCTAAATCCTGTGTATTCCTTCCCTTTGAGAACATATATGGATAATGTATGAAGTTTCAAAAGAGAAAATGTCTATTGGGTCATGGTTTCAACAATGAAATGGTCACTTCACATAACATTTTGAATTTTGCTTTCACCGTTGCTCATGTACCAGGCCTGAGTAAAGCAGAATGCAGAGTAAGCCTCATCAATAGTTGTGCATTCCATAAGTGGTTTTAAAACCAGTGAAACCCTTTGGACTTAGTGTTTGTATTTAATTGGTTGATTGGTTTTGCAAATTGTTTGTTTTCCTATTTTTAACTTTGTGAGTCAGGGAAGCCCTCACTCATAGGGATTTCGACCTCTCCAAAAGCTCTGAAGTTATTCGTGTAACAGCTATTACATGCTATAAGTTTCTCCTATTAAAACTTGAAAGACTAACAGACTCTGCTACTTTTCATCTAAATTCAGTGTTGTGCTAAGTTCAGGGTTGGACTTTTTACAAGTCCTTTGAAATGTGTCCTCCTCTAGTCACTGGTCGTGCTGGAAATTACTTTCTTGTGAAGACAGGATTTGAGCAAATTGACACAAGTACAGTTTGCCACTACTCTGGACACATGGTTAAATATCGAGTTCCCTAAATGGTGTGTGTTTTACTTTGATCTCTGCTGACACTTTGCTCATCCAGTTAGAACCACAGGGCTCCAGGCCATAGCGTTCCAGGCCTAAACAAGAAAATTTCCATTCCGTTTTGGGAGTTCATTCGTCTCTCATAATTACTTTTTCCACAAATGTGTGCTTCAGGAGAGGCCCTGTCCAAATGTGGAGAGGCCCATTTTCATTCACTCACTTTCAGACTTTCTAAGATTTTCAGTTACTAGAGATTTGCCCAGACTTGCCATTGTCCAGGGACAGTGCACTTCACTTGAAATTGTGCAGTATTACTTCATGTGTCTCCGTGGAAATTCCACCAATGGGAAACTCTCGCTGTAGTCATCTCCAAGTGTTGCTGCGTAAGAAAATATAACTAACAAAGGATGTGCTTTCAAGCAGAATGAGGAAAGGAGGGATTATCTTTATTTCAGTGCAGGTTGACCTTTCAAAGAAACAGTAATTCCTATCAAATAGGAGGTAAAATCTTTTGTAAAGAGACATGGACATGACACACTCAACTTGATGTCACTTTTTTTAAAACGCCGAGGGCATTTGAGAAATTCTTGGCTGCTGAATTGTCCCTTTTTGCAAATTTCTCTTAGGTAAGACACTCCAGCTTCTTCAAACCATGGTACAGTTCTTTCCATGTAAAAAACCAAAGCAAAAAGCAAAATAAATTAAAACAAAACCCATCAAATTACATTTGAGAGCACACAATTGCTCAGCAGGCCCACTATTCAAGAAGCTAGAGGTACAGAATCCTCAGCCTTCAGCCCATGGCCTGAAGTTTTGTCTCTATCATGGCCCCTCAATTCCCTGGCATGTCCACATTAACTCATGAATCTTTACTCATTTCCTCTTCAAATGCACAGGATCCAATATATTTGAACCCTGTTCATCCAAGGCTGTAATCATCCAAGGACACACCAGAGGAAGGGCAGCCACTCCCTTGCCTGGGTCCTTGGAGCTTATCACAATAGAAATGGACACCTGAACAAGGGGAGCCAAAACAAAGAGAGGCATATTCCTAAAGCCTGAAGCACAGAAGCTACCTATAGACCAGTAGTGGGATTTCACAAATTATGTAAGAATCTCTGTGCACATGCTTGGCATGGTCCCTCATGCCTATAATCCCAGCAATCTGGGGGCTGAGGTGGATGGATCCTTGGGAGTTCCAGTCCATCTTGGGCTACGAATTTATCTCAAGGCCTCTTTCAACAACTACATAAGATGCTGTTTCCAAAAAGAGGACAACATTAAACTAGACACACTTGGTCTAGGTCCCTGGGTTCACTACATGAGTTGTGGAGTCTAAATATTCCATGCCATGAGAAAATACCTGGGATTTCTAGTGAAAGGGGCATTTGCATCCCTTTTCTAAGGGTTTCCCTTTCACCATGTTACAGTTGAATTCTGGGAAAACCTGCTGGTGATAAGGTATTGAGCTAGTACCTCATGTTTAGTGTTCAGGGTTATGCTGGAATGGCTGCAGACCTCCTTGAAATAGCGATTGCAGACAAGTGAACCCCGAGGAAGCTGGATAGTTGAAGCAGGCACTCCAAATATTCATGCACTGCAAGGATTCACTTTCATTTTTGATCTCATCTTCTGGTTGCTGGCTTTTAGTGCTAACTGATACTACCATGGTGGCAGTAATCCAGCAGAGACTACATGTATGGTTTGCAGGGTTGCTTCCCAAGCCACCAGAAACTTGGCAGAACCCAAATCATTGTGGCATTTTCTTTCCTCCCTTGAAACATTTGGCTTTCTAAGTTTGATAACTGAATAGACTGGGCTAGTCACCTTTGGACCCCATATACCACAAACAGAGCTAAAGACAGAGCCAATTACTTCCCTCCACTTCTCAAAATATGTCAAATTTGCTTGATCACCACAAGTTCAAAGAAAATTCTGAGGCAACTTAGAGATGTTAATCAAATACTGCATGATTGGAAAGGCTGTGGTTGTATGAGGTGGAAAGCTGCAGAGTTGGGCTGAAACTGTTCACAGAAATCCACAGGCTTGTGGTTGCCAGGCAACCACACTGGGCTGAGATTGGCTGAACATCCCTGTGAGGTGGATTTTAGGATCTAGGTTTGAAAATTTAAAAGACTGGGATAGTCAAGTTTGGAACCTATAGACTTCAGACATACCAAAAGGTTTTCCAATTACTTCCTTCCACTTCTCAAAATATGTCAAATTTTCTTGATCACTACAACTGTACAAAAAAATTCTGTGGCAACATAGAGAGGCTAATCAAATACTGCATGATTGGAATGGCTGTGGTTGTATGAGGTGGAAAGCTGCAGAGTTGGGCTGAAACAGTTCACAGAAATCCACAAGCTTGTGGTTGCCAGGCAACCACAATGGGCTGTGATTGGCTGAGCACCATTGTGAGCTGGACTTTAGGCTCTAGGATACAAGTGTGCAGTAGGAGACCTGAGTCACAATGCTGGGCGTTGCCATGGAGACCTCAGTGGCACAGAGGACCTTGTAGGGCAAGATTTAAATAGGATGAATATTCTTGGCCTGGTATGCCACAATATTCTCTCTGAAGGCTTCACTGCTCAGAATTTGTGGATGGAAATGCTTGCCAATCTACACATTGATGTACTTTCAATGGGATATTAAATATGCCAGTGCCTGGCAGATGACCTCTGCCATGTCCTATCCTTGAGCCTACGCTTTTCCCTTGTCATGTCAGTCATTTGGCTGAGTCCTGTTCCCTAAGCTATTCAGTCAAGACTTGCTGCCATCATTCACCTGCAGTATAAGAGCTTTCTGTGAAATTTCTCAGCAGAAATCCTCTGCAAGCAAATAGCTTTGGATATGAGAGACAGTGGTGGAAGTTGAATTTCAAGGGCAGATATTTGAAAACAATGAAACAAGCCCCGAATAAGATCTTTACATGTTTCCCAGATGAATATGTTTGGAAATATGGGGGAAGATGGAGATCAAGGCTGGGAAGAGTGCACACCCATTTCAAGGTACAAAAACCAGGGAAAAACATGGGCAAGCAAGAAAGCTGATTAATCTGATGTAAAAATCTTTGATGATGAAAGGAAAATTATATTCTCATGATGATATAATCAGGCTGTAGAAGTGAAGTTCTCATGTGGGTTGTCCTATGTGTGGCCTTCTGCATTGGGCAGTGGATGCAGGACAGGAGATCTTCAAATAAATCTGGTGGAACACAAAATACTGAAAAAAATAATTCAGCCTAAATCCTGTGTATTCCTTCCCTTTGAGAACATATATGGATAATGTATGAAGTTTCAAAAGAGAAAATGTCTATTGGGTCATGGTTTCAACAATGAAATGGTCACTTCACATAACATTTTGAATTTTGCTTTCACCGTTGCTCATGTACCAGGCCTGAGTAAAGCAGAATGCAGAGTAAGCCTCATCAATAGTTGTGCATTCCATAAGTGGTTTTAAAACCAGTGAAACCCTTTGGACTTAGTGTTTGTATTTAATTGGTTGATTGGTTTTGCAAATTGTTTGTTTTCCTATTTTTAACTTTGTGAGTCAGGGAAGCCCTCACTCATAGGGATTTCGACCTCTCCAAAAGCTCTGAAGTTATTCGTGTAACAGCTATTACATGCTATAAGTTTCTCCTATTAAAACTTGAAAGACTAACAGACTCTGCTACTTTTCATCTAAATTCAGTGTTGTGCTAAGTTCAGGGTTGGACTTTTTACAAGTCCTTTGAAATGTGTCCTCCTCTAGTCACTGGTCGTGCTGGAAATTACTTTCTTGTGAAGACAGGATTTGAGCAAATTGACACAAGTACAGTTTGCCACTACTCTGGACACATGGTTAAATATCGAGTTCCCTAAATGGTGTGTGTTTTACTTTGATCTCTGCTGACACTTTGCTCATCCAGTTAGAACCACAGGGCTCCAGGCCATAGCGTTCCAGGCCTAAACAAGAAAATTTCCATTCCGTTTTGGGAGTTCATTCGTCTCTCATAATTACTTTTTCCACAAATGTGTGCTTCAGGAGAGGCCCTGTCCAAATGTGGAGAGGCCCATTTTCATTCACTCACTTTCAGACTTTCTAAGATTTTCAGTTACTAGAGATTTGCCCAGACTTGCCATTGTCCAGGGACAGTGCACTTCACTTGAAATTGTGCAGTATTACTTCATGTGTCTCCGTGGAAATTCCACCAATGGGAAACTCTCGCTGTAGTCATCTCCAAGTGTTGCTGCGTAAGAAAATATAACTAACAAAGGATGTGCTTTCAAGCAGAATGAGGAAAGGAGGGATTATCTTTATTTCAGTGCAGGTTGACCTTTCAAAGAAACAGTAATTCCTATCAAATAGGAGGTAAAATCTTTTGTAAAGAGACATGGACATGACACACTCAACTTGATGTCACTTTTTTTAAAACGCCGAGGGCATTTGAGAAATTCTTGGCTGCTGAATTGTCCCTTTTTGCAAATTTCTCTTAGGTAAGACACTCCAGCTTCTTCAAACCATGGTACAGTTCTTTCCATGTAAAAAACCAAAGCAAAAAGCAAAATAAATTAAAACAAAACCCATCAAATTACATTTGAGAGCACACAATTGCTCAGCAGGCCCACTATTCAAGAAGCTAGAGGTACAGAATCCTCAGCCTTCAGCCCATGGCCTGAAGTTTTGTCTCTATCATGGCCCCTCAATTCCCTGGCATGTCCACATTAACTCATGAATCTTTACTCATTTCCTCTTCAAATGCACAGGATCCAATATATTTGAACCCTGTTCATCCAAGGCTGTAATCATCCAAGGACACACCAGAGGAAGGGCAGCCACTCCCTTGCCTGGGTCCTTGGAGCTTATCACAATAGAAATGGACACCTGAACAAGGGGAGCCAAAACAAAGAGAGGCATATTCCTAAAGCCTGAAGCACAGAAGCTACCTATAGACCAGTAGTGGGATTTCACAAATTATGTAAGAATCTCTGTGCACATGCTTGGCATGGTCCCTCATGCCTATAATCCCAGCAATCTGGGGGCTGAGGTGGATGGATCCTTGGGAGTTCCAGTCCATCTTGGGCTACGAATTTATCTCAAGGCCTCTTTCAACAACTACATAAGATGCTGTTTCCAAAAAGAGGACAACATTAAACTAGACACACTTGGTCTAGGTCCCTGGGTTCACTACATGAGTTGTGGAGTCTAAATATTCCATGCCATGAGAAAATACCTGGGATTTCTAGTGAAAGGGGCATTTGCATCCCTTTTCTAAGGGTTTCCCTTTCACCATGTTACAGTTGAATTCTGGGAAAACCTGCTGGTGATAAGGTATTGAGCTAGTACCTCATGTTTAGTGTTCAGGGTTATGCTGGAATGGCTGCAGACCTCCTTGAAATAGCGATTGCAGACAAGTGAACCCCGAGGAAGCTGGATAGTTGAAGCAGGCACTCCAAATATTCATGCACTGCAAGGATTCACTTTCATTTTTGATCTCATCTTCTGGTTGCTGGCTTTTAGTGCTAACTGATACTACCATGGTGGCAGTAATCCAGCAGAGACTACATGTATGGTTTGCAGGGTTGCTTCCCAAGCCACCAGAAACTTGGCAGAACCCAAATCATTGTGGCATTTTCTTTCCTCCCTTGAAACATTTGGCTTTCTAAGTTTGATAACTGAATAGACTGGGCTAGTCACCTTTGGACCCCATATACCACAAACAGAGCTAAAGACAGAGCCAATTACTTCCCTCCACTTCTCAAAATATGTCAAATTTGCTTGATCACCACAAGTTCAAAGAAAATTCTGAGGCAACTTAGAGATGTTAATCAAATACTGCATGATTGGAAAGGCTGTGGTTGTATGAGGTGGAAAACTGCAGAGTTGGGCTGAAACTGTTCACAGAAATCCACAGGCTTGTGGTTGCCAGGCAACCACACTGGGCTGAGATTGGCTGAACATCCCTGTGAGGTGGATTTTAGGATCTAGGTTTGAAAATTTAAAAGACTGGGATAGTCAAGTTTGGAACCTATAGACTTCAGACATACCAAAAGGTTTTCCAATTACTTCCTTCCACTTCTCAAAATATGTCAAATTTTCTTGATCACTACAACTGTACAAAAAAATTCTGTGGCAACATAGAGAGGCTAATCAAATACTGCATGATTGGAATGGCTGTGGTTGTATGAGGTGGAAAGCTGCAGAGTTGGGCTGAAACAGTTCACAGAAATCCACAAGCTTGTGGTTGCCAGGCAACCACAATGGGCTGTGATTGGCTGAGCACCATTGTGAGCTGGACTTTAGGCTCTAGGATACAAGTGTGCAGTAGGAGACCTGAGTCACAATGCTGGGCGTTGCCATGGAGACCTCAGTGGCACAGAGGACCTTGTAGGGCAAGATTTAAATAGGATGAATATTCTTGGCCTGGTATGCCACAATATTCTCTCTGAAGGCTTCACTGCTCAGAATTTGTGGATGGAAATGCTTGCCAATCTACACATTGATGTACTTTCAATGGGATATTAAATATGCCAGTGCCTGGCAGATGACCTCTGCCATGTCCTATCCTTGAGCCTACGCTTTTCCCTTGTCATGTCAGTCATTTGGCTGAGTCCTGTTCCCTAAGCTATTCAGTCAAGACTTGCTGCCATCATTCACCTGCAGTATAAGAGCTTTCTGTGAAATTTCTCAGCAGAAATCCTCTGCAAGCAAATAGCTTTGGATATGAGAGACAGTGGTGGAAGTTGAATTTCAAGGGCAGATATTTGAAAACAATGAAACAAGCCCCGAATAAGATCTTTACATGTTTCCCAGATGAATATGTTTGGAAATATGGGGGAAGATGGAGATCAAGGCTGGGAAGAGTGCACACCCATTTCAAGGTACAAAAACCAGGGAAAAACATGGGCAAGCAAGAAAGCTGATTAATCTGATGTAAAAATCTTTGATGATGAAAGGAAAATTATATTCTCATGATGATATAATCAGGCTGTAGAAGTGAAGTTCTCATGTGGGTTGTCCTATGTGTGGCCTTCTGCATTGGGCAGTGGATGCAGGACAGGAGATCTTCAAATAAATCTGGTGGAACACAAAATACTGAAAAAAATAATTCAGCCTAAATCCTGTGTATTCCTTCCCTTTGAGAACATATATGGATAATGTATGAAGTTTCAAAAGAGAAAATGTCTATTGGGTCATGGTTTCAACAATGAAATGGTCACTTCACATAACATTTTGAATTTTGCTTTCACCGTTGCTCATGTACCAGGCCTGAGTAAAGCAGAATGCAGAATAAGCCTCATCAATAGTTGTGCATTCCATAAGTGGTTTTAAAACCAGTGAAACCCTTTGGACTTAGTGTTTGTATTTAATTGGTTGATTGGTTTTGCAAATTGTTTGTTTTCCTATTTTTAACTTTGTGAGTCAGGGAAGCCCTCACTCATAGGGATTTCGACCTCTCCAAAAGCTCTGAAGTTATTCGTGTAACAGCTATTACATGCTATAAGTTTCTCCTATTAAAACTTGAAAGACTAACAGACTCTGCTACTTTTCATCTAAATTCAGTGTTGTGCTAAGTTCAGGGTTGGACTTTTTACAAGTCCTTTGAAATGTGTCCTCCTCTAGTCACTGGTCGTGCTGGAAATTACTTTCTTGTGAAGACAGGATTTGAGCAAATTGACACAAGTACAGTTTGCCACTACTCTGGACACATGGTTAAATATCGAGTTCCCTAAATGGTGTGTGTTTTACTTTGATCTCTGCTGACACTTTGCTCATCCAGTTAGAACCACAGGGCTCCAGGCCATAGCGTTCCAGGCCTAAACAAGAAAATTTCCATTCCGTTTTGGGAGTTCATTCGTCTCTCATAATTACTTTTTCCACAAATGTGTGCTTCAGGAGAGGCCCTGTCCAAATGTGGAGAGGCCCATTTTCATTCACTCACTTTCAGACTTTCTAAGATTTTCAGTTACTAGAGATTTGCCCAGACTTGCCATTGTCCAGGGACAGTGCACTTCACTTGAAATTGTGCAGTATTACTTCATGTGTCTCCGTGGAAATTCCACCAATGGGAAACTCTCGCTGTAGTCATCTCCAAGTGTTGCTGCGTAAGAAAATATAACTAACAAAGGATGTGCTTTCAAGCAGAATGAGGAAAGGAGGGATTATCTTTATTTCAGTGCAGGTTGACCTTTCAAAGAAACAGTAATTCCTATCAAATAGGAGGTAAAATCTTTTGTAAAGAGACATGGACATGACACACTCAACTTGATGTCACTTTTTTTAAAACGCCGAGGGCATTTGAGAAATTCTTGGCTGCTGAATTGTCCCTTTTTGCAAATTTCTCTTAGGTAAGACACTCCAGCTTCTTCAAACCATGGTACAGTTCTTTCCATGTAAAAAACCAAAGCAAAAAGCAAAATAAATTAAAACAAAACCCATCAAATTACATTTGAGAGCACACAATTGCTCAGCAGGCCCACTATTCAAGAAGCTAGAGGTACAGAATCCTCAGCCTTCAGCCCATGGCCTGAAGTTTTGTCTCTATCATGGCCCCTCAATTCCCTGGCATGTCCACATTAACTCATGAATCTTTACTCATTTCCTCTTCAAATGCACAGGATCCAATATATTTGAACCCTGTTCATCCAAGGCTGTAATCATCCAAGGACACACCAGAGGAAGGGCAGCCACTCCCTTGCCTGGGTCCTTGGAGCTTATCACAATAGAAATGGACACCTGAACAAGGGGAGCCAAAACAAAGAGAGGCATATTCCTAAAGCCTGAAGCACAGAAGCTACCTATAGACCAGTAGTGGGATTTCACAAATTATGTAAGAATCTCTGTGCACATGCTTGGCATGGTCCCTCATGCCTATAATCCCAGCAATCTGGGGGCTGAGGTGGATGGATCCTTGGGAGTTCCAGTCCATCTTGGGCTACGAATTTATCTCAAGGCCTCTTTCAACAACTACATAAGATGCTGTTTCCAAAAAGAGGACAACATTAAACTAGACACACTTGGTCTAGGTCCCTGGGTTCACTACATGAGTTGTGGAGTCTAAATATTCCATGCCATGAGAAAATACCTGGGATTTCTAGTGAAAGGGGCATTTGCATCCCTTTTCTAAGGGTTTCCCTTTCACCATGTTACAGTTGAATTCTGGGAAAACCTGCTGGTGATAAGGTATTGAGCTAGTACCTCATGTTTAGTGTTCAGGGTTATGCTGGAATGGCTGCAGACCTCCTTGAAATAGCGATTGCAGACAAGTGAACCCCGAGGAAGCTGGATAGTTGAAGCAGGCACTCCAAATATTCATGCACTGCAAGGATTCACTTTCATTTTTGATCTCATCTTCTGGTTGCTGGCTTTTAGTGCTAACTGATACTACCATGGTGGCAGTAATCCAGCAGAGACTACATGTATGGTTTGCAGGGTTGCTTCCCAAGCCACCAGAAACTTGGCAGAACCCAAATCATTGTGGCATTTTCTTTCCTCCCTTGAAACATTTGGCTTTCTAAGTTTGATAACTGAATAGACTGGGCTAGTCACCTTTGGACCCCATATACCACAAACAGAGCTAAAGACAGAGCCAATTACTTCCCTCCACTTCTCAAAATATGTCAAATTTGCTTGATCACCACAAGTTCAAAGAAAATTCTGAGGCAACTTAGAGATGTTAATCAAATACTGCATGATTGGAAAGGCTGTGGTTGTATGAGGTGGAAAGCTGCAGAGTTGGGCTGAAACTGTTCACAGAAATCCACAGGCTTGTGGTTGCCAGGCAACCACACTGGGCTGAGATTGGCTGAACATCCCTGTGAGGTGGATTTTAGGATCTAGGTTTGAAAATTTAAAAGACTGGGATAGTCAAGTTTGGAACCTATAGACTTCAGACATACCAAAAGGTTTTCCAATTACTTCCCTCCACTTCTCAAAATATGTCAAATTTTCTTGATCACTACAACTGTACAAAAAAATTCTGTGGCAACATAGAGAGGCTAATCAAATACTGCATGATTGGAATGGCTGTGGTTGTATGAGGTGGAAAGCTGCAGAGTTGGGCTGAAACAGTTCACAGAAATCCACAAGCTTGTGGTTGCCAGGCAACCACAATGGGCTGTGATTGGCTGAGCACCATTGTGAGCTGGACTTTAGGCTCTAGGATACAAGTGTGCAGTAGGAGACCTGAGTCACAATGCTGGGCGTTGCCATGGAGACCTCAGTGGCACAGAGGACCTTGTAGGGCAAGATTTAAATAGGATGAATATTCTTGGCCTGGTATGCCACAATATTCTCTCTGAAGGCTTCACTGCTCAGAATTTGTGGATGGAAATGCTTGCCAATCTACACATTGATGTACTTTCAATGGGATATTAAATATGCCAGTGCCTGGCAGATGACCTCTGCCATGTCCTATCCTTGAGCCTACGCTTTTCCCTTGTCATGTCAGTCATTTGGCTGAGTCCTGTTCCCTAAGCTATTCAGTCAAGACTTGCTGCCATCATTCACCTGCAGTATAAGAGCTTTCTGTGAAATTTCTCAGCAGAAATCCTCTGCAAGCAAATAGCTTTGGATATGAGAGACAGTGGTGGAAGTTGAATTTCAAAGGCAGATATTTGAAAACAATGAAACAAGCCCCGAATAAGATCTTTACATGTTTCCCAGATGAATATGTTTGGAAATATGGGGGAAGATGGAGATCAAGGCTGGGAAGAGTGCACACCCATTTCAAGGTACAAAAACCAGGGAAAAACATGGGCAAGCAAGAGAGCTGGTTAATCTGATGTAAAAATCTTTGATGATGAAAGGAAAATTATATTGTCATGATGATATAATCAGGCTGTAGAAGTGAAGTTCTCATGTGGGTTGTCCTATGTGTGGCCTTCTGCATTGGGCAGTGGATGCAGGACAGGAGATCTTCAAATAAATCTGGTGGAACACAAAATACTGAAAAAAATAATTCAGCCTAAATCCTGTGTATTCCTTCCCTTTGAGAACATATATGGATAATGTATGAAGTTTCAAAAGAGAAAATGTCTATTGGGTCATGGTTTCAACAATGAAATGGTCACTTCACATAACATTTTGAATTTTGCTTTCACCGTTGCTCATGTACCAGGCCTGAGTAAAGCAGAATGCAGAGTAAGCCTCATCAATAGTTGTGCATTCCATAAGTGGTTTTAAAACCAGTGAAACCCTTTGGACTTAGTGTTTGTATTTAATTGGTTGATTGGTTTTGCAAATTGTTTGTTTTCCTATTTTTAACTTTGTGAGTCAGGGAAGCCCTCACTCATAGGGATTTCGACCTCTCCAAAAGCTCTGAAGTTATTCGTGTAACAGCTATTACATGCTATAAGTTTCTCCTATTAAAACTTGAAAGACTAACAGACTCTGCTACTTTTCATCTAAATTCAGTGTTGTGCTAAGTTCAGGGTTGGACTTTTTACAAGTCCTTTGAAATGTGTCCTCCTCTAGTCACTGGTCGTGCTGGAAATTACTTTCTTGTGAAGACAGGATTTGAGCAAATTGACAGAAGTACAGTTTGCCACTACTCTGGACACATGGTTAAATATCGAGTTCCCTAAATGGTGTGTGTTTTACTTTGATCTCTGCTGACACTTTGCTCATCCAGTTAGAACCACAGGGCTCCAGGCCATAGCGTTCCAGGCCTAAACAAGAAAATTTCCATTCCGTTTTGGGAGTTCATTCGTCTCTCATAATTACTTTTTCCACAAATGTGTGCTTCAGGAGAGGCCCTGTCCAAATGTGGAGAGGCCCATTTTCATTCACTCACTTTCAGACTTTCTAAGATTTTCAGTTACTAGAGATTTGCCCAGACTTGCCATTGTCCAGGGACAGTGCACTTCACTTGAAATTGTGCAGTATTACTTCATGTGTCTCCGTGGAAATTCCACCAATGGGAAACTCTCGCTGTAGTCATCTCCAAGTGTTGCTGCGTAAGAAAATATAACTAACAAAGGATGTGCTTTCAAGCAGAATGAGGAAAGGAGGGATTATCTTTATTTCAGTGCAGGTTGACCTTTCAAAGAAACAGTAATTCCTATCAAATAGGAGGTAAAATCTTTTGTAAAGAGACATGGACATGACACACTCAACTTGATGTCACTTTTTTTAAAACGCCAAGGGCATTTGAGAAATTCTTGGCTGCTGAATTGTCCCTTTTTGCAAATTTCTCTTAGGTAAGACACTCCAGCTTCTTCAAACCATGGTACAGTTCTTTCCATGTAAAAAACCAAAGCAAAAAGCAAAATAAATTAAAACAAAACCCATCAAATTACATTTGAGAGCACACAATTGCTCAGCAGGCCCACTATTCAAGAAGCTAGAGGTACAGAATCCTCAGCCTTCAGCCCATGGCCTGAAGTTTTGTCTCTATCATGGCCCCTCAATTCCCTGGCATGTCCACATTAACTCATGAATCTTTACTCATTTCCTCTTCAAATGCACAGGATCCAATATATTTGAACCCTGTTCATCCAAGGCTGTAATCATCCAAGGACACACCAGAGGAAGGGCAGCCACTCCCTTGCCTGGGTCCTTGGAGCTTATCACAATAGAAATGGACACCTGAACAAGGGGAGCCAAAACAAAGAGAGGCATATTCCTAAAGCCTGAAGCACAGAAGCTACCTATAGACCAGTAGTGGGATTTCACAAATTATGTAAGAATCTCTGTGCACATGCTTGGCATGGTCCCTCATGCCTATAATCCCAGCAATCTGGGGGCTGAGGTGGATGGATCCTTGGGAGTTCCAGTCCATCTTGGGCTACGAATTTATCTCAAGGCCTCTTTCAACAACTACATAAGATGCTGTTTCCAAAAAGAGGACAACATTAAACTAGACACACTTGGTCTAGGTCCCTGGGTTCACTACATGAGTTGTGGAGTCTAAATATTCCATGCCATGAGAAAATACCTGGGATTTCTAGTGAAAGGGGCATTTGCATCCCTTTTCTAAGGGTTTCCCTTTCACCATGTTACAGTTGAATTCTGGGAAAACCTGCTGGTGATAAGGTATTGAGCTAGTACCTCATGTTTAGTGTTCAGGGTTATGCTGGAATGGCTGCAGACCTCCTTGAAATAGCGATTGCAGACAAGTGAACCCCGAGGAAGCTGGATAGTTGAAGCAGGCACTCCAAATATTCATGCACTGCAAGGATTCACTTTCATTTTTGATCTCATCTTCTGGTTGCTGGCTTTTAGTGCTAACTGATACTACCATGGTGGCAGTAATCCAGCAGAGACTACATGTATGGTTTGCAGGGTTGCTTCCCAAGCCACCAGAAACTTGGCAGAACCCAAATCATTGTGGCATTTTCTTTCCTCCCTTGAAACATTTGGCTTTCTAAGTTTGATAACTGAATAGACTGGGCTAGTCACCTTTGGACCCCATATACCACAAACAGAGCTAAAGACAGAGCCAATTACTTCCCTCCACTTCTCAAAATATGTCAAATTTGCTTGATCACCACAAGTTCAAAGAAAATTCTGAGGCAACTTAGAGATGTTAATCAAATACTGCATGATTGGAAAGGCTGTGGTTGTATGAGGTGGAAAGCTGCAGAGTTGGGCTGAAACTGTTCACAGAAATCCACAGGCTTGTGGTTGCCAGGCAACCACACTGGGCTGAGATTGGCTGAACATCCCTGTGAGGTGGATTTTAGGATCTAGGTTTGAAAATTTAAAAGACTGGGATAGTCAAGTTTGGAACCTATAGACTTCAGACATACCAAAAGGTTTTCCAATTACTTCCCTCCACTTCTCAAAATATGTCAAATTTTCTTGATCACTACAACTGTACAAAAAAATTCTGTGGCAACATAGAGAGGCTAATCAAATACTGCATGATTGGAATGGCTGTGGTTGTATGAGGTGGAAAGCTGCAGAGTTGGGCTGAAACAGTTCACAGAAATCCACAAGCTTGTGGTTGCCAGGCAACCACAATGGGCTGTGATTGGCTGAGCACCATTGTGAGCTGGACTTTAGGCTCTAGGATACAAGTGTGCAGTAGGAGACCTGAGTCACAATGCTGGGCGTTGCCATGGAGACCTCAGTGGCACAGAGGACCTTGTAGGGCAAGATTTAAATAGGATGAATATTCTTGGCCTGGTATGCCACAATATTCTCTCTGAAGGCTTCACTGCTCAGAATTTGTGGATGGAAATGCTTGCCAATCTACACATTGATGTACTTTCAATGGGATATTAAATATGCCAGTGCCTGGCAGATGACCTCTGCCATGTCCTATCCTTGAGCCTACGCTTTTCCCTTGTCATGTCAGTCATTTGGCTGAGTCCTGTTCCCTAAGCTATTCAGTCAAGACTTGCTGCCATCATTCACCTGCAGTATAAGAGCTTTCTGTGAAATTTCTCAGCAGAAATCCTCTGCAAGCAAATAGCTTTGGATATGAGAGACAGTGGTGGAAGTTGAATTTCAAGGGCAGATATTTGAAAACAATGAAACAAGCCCCGAATAAGATCTTTACATGTTTCCCAGATGAATATGTTTGGAAATATGGGGGAAGATGGAGATCAAGGCTGGGAAGAGTGCACACCCATTTCAAGGTACAAAAACCAGGGAAAAACATGGGCAAGCAAGAGAGCTGGTTAATCTGATGTAAAAATCTTTGATGATGAAAGGAAAATTATATTCTCATGATGATATAATCAGGCTCTAGAAGTGAAGTTCTCATGTGGGTTGTCCTATGTGTGGCCTTCTGCATTGGGCAGTGGATGCAGGACAGGAGATCTTCAAATAAATCTGGTGGAACACAAAATACTGAAAAAAATAATTCAGCCTAAATCCTGTGTATTCCTTCCCTTTGAGAACATATATGGATAATGTATGAAGTTTCAAAAGAGAAAATGTCTATTGGGTCATGGTTTCAACAATGAAATGGTCACTTCACATAACATTTTGAATTTTGCTTTCACCGTTGCTCATGTACCAGGCCTGAGTAAAGCAGAATGCAGAGTAAGCCTCATCAATAGTTGTGCATTCCATAAGTGGTTTTAAAACCAGTGAAACCCTTTGGACTTAGTGTTTGTATTTAATTGGTTGATTGGTTTTGCAAATTGTTTGTTTTCCTATTTTTAACTTTGTGAGTCAGGGAAGCCCTCACTCATAGGGATTTCGACCTCTCCAAAAGCTCTGAAGTTATTCGTGTAACAGCTATTACATGCTATAAGTTTCTCCTATTAAAACTTGAAAGACTAACAGACTCTGCTACTTTTCATCTAAATTCAGTGTTGTGCTAAGTTCAGGGTTGGACTTTTTACAAGTCCTTTGAAATGTGTCCTCCTCTAGTCACTGGTCGTGCTGGAAATTACTTTCTTGTGAAGACAGGATTTGAGCAAATTGACACAAGTACAGTTTGCCACTACTCTGGACACATGGTTAAATATCGAGTTCCCTAAATGGTGTGTGTTTTACTTTGATCTCTGCTGACACTTTGCTCATCCAGTTAGAACCACAGGGCTCCAGGCCATAGCGTTCCAGGCCTAAACAAGAAAATTTCCATTCCGTTTTGGGAGTTCATTCGGCTCTCATAATTACTTTTTCCACAAATGTGTGCTTCAGGAGAGGCCCTGTCCAAATGTGGAGAGGCCCATTTTCATTCACTCACTTTCAGACTTTCTAAGATTTTCAGTTACTAGAGATTTGCCCAGACTTGCCATTGTCCAGGGACAGTGCACTTCACTTGAAATTGTGCAGTATTACTTCATGTGTCTCCGTGGAAATTCCACCAATGGGAAACTCTCGCTGTAGTCATCTCCAAGTGTTGCTGCGTAAGAAAATATAACTAACAAAGGATGTGCTTTCAAGCAGAATGAGGAAAGGAGGGATTATCTTTATTTCAGTGCAGGTTGACCTTTCAAAGAAACAGTAATTCCTATCAAATAGGAGGTAAAATCTTTTGTAAAGAGACATGGACATGACACACTCAACTTGATGTCACTTTTTTTAAAACGCCAAGGGCATTTGAGAAATTCTTGGCTGCTGAATTGTCCCTTTTTGCAAATTTCTCTTAGGTAAGACACTCCAGCTTCTTCAAACCATGGTACAGTTCTTTCCATGTAAAAAACCAAAGCAAAAAGCAAAATAAATTAAAACAAAACCCATCAAATTACATTTGAGAGCACACAATTGCTCAGCAGGCCCACTATTCAAGAAGCTAGAGGTACAGAATCCTCAGCCTTCAGCCCATGGCCTGAAGTTTTGTCTCTATCATGGCCCCTCAATTCCCTGGCATGTCCACATTAACTCATGAATCTTTACTCATTTCCTCTTCAAATGCACAGGATCCAATATATTTGAACCCTGTTCATCCAAGGCTGTAATCATCCAAGGACACACCAGAGGAAGGGCAGCCACTCCCTTGCCTGGGTCCTTGGAGCTTATCACAATAGAAATGGACACCTGAACAAGGGGAGCCAAAACAAAGAGAGGCATATTCCTAAAGCCTGAAGCACAGAAGCTACCTATAGACCAGTAGTGGGATTTCACAAATTATGTAAGAATCTCTGTGCACATGCTTGGCATGGTCCCTCATGCCTATAATCCCAGCAATCTGGGGGCTGAGGTGGATGGATCCTTGGGAGTTCCAGTCCATCTTGGGCTACGAATTTATCTCAAGGCCTCTTTCAACAACTACATAAGATGCTGTTTCCAAAAAGAGGACAACATTAAACTAGACACACTTGGTCTAGGTCCCTGGGTTCACTACATGAGTTGTGGAGTCTAAATATTCCATGCCATGAGAAAATACCTGGGATTTCTAGTGAAAGGGGCATTTGCATCCCTTTTCTAAGGGTTTCCCTTTCACCATGTTACAGTTGAATTCTGGGAAAACCTGCTGGTGATAAGGTATTGAGCTAGTACCTCATGTTTAGTGTTCAGGGTTATGCTGGAATGGCTGCAGACCTCCTTGAAATAGCGATTGCAGACAAGTGAACCCCGAGGAAGCTGGATAGTTGAAGCAGGCACTCCAAATATTCATGCACTGCAAGGATTCACTTTCATTTTTGATCTCATCTTCTGGTTGCTGGCTTTTAGTGCTAACTGATACTACCATGGTGGCAGTAATCCAGCAGAGACTACATGTATGGTTTGCAGGGTTGCTTCCCAAGCCACCAGAAACTTGGCAGAACCCAAATCATTGTGGCATTTTCTTTCCTCCCTTGAAACATTTGGCTTTCTAAGTTTGATAACTGAATAGACTGGGCTAGTCACCTTTGGACCCCATATACCACAAACAGAGCTAAAGACAGAGCCAATTACTTCCCTCCACTTCTCAAAATATGTCAAATTTGCTTGATCACCACAAGTTCAAAGAAAATTCTGAGGCAACTTAGAGATGTTAATCAAATACTGCATGATTGGAAAGGCTGTGGTTGTATGAGGTGGAAAGCTGCAGAGTTGGGCTGAAACTGTTCACAGAAATCCACAGGCTTGTGGTTGCCAGGCAACCACACTGGGCTGAGATTGGCTGAACATCCCTGTGAGGTGGATTTTAGGATCTAGGTTTGAAAATTTAAAAGACTGGGATAGTCAAGTTTGGAACCTATAGACTTCAGACATACCAAAAGGTTTTCCAATTACTTCCCTCCACTTCTCAAAATATGTCAAATTTTCTTGATCACTACAACTGTACAAAAAAATTCTGTGGCAACATAGAGAGGCTAATCAAATACTGCATGATTGGAATGGCTGTGGTTGTATGAGGTGGAAAGCTGCAGAGTTGGGCTGAAACAGTTCACAGAAATCCACAAGCTTGTGGTTGCCAGGCAACCACAATGGGCTGTGATTGGCTGAGCACCATTGTGAGCTGGACTTTAGGCTCTAGGATACAAGTGTGCAGTAGGAGACCTGAGTCACAATGCTGGGCGTTGCCATGGAGACCTCAGTGGCACAGAGGACCTTGTAGGGCAAGATTTAAATAGGATGAATATTCTTGGCCTGGTATGCCACAATATTCTCTCTGAAGGCTTCACTGCTCAGAATTTGTGGATGGAAATGCTTGCCAATCTACACATTGATGTACTTTCAATGGGATATTAAATATGCCAGTGCCTGGCAGATGACCTCTGCCATGTCCTATCCTTGAGCCTACGCTTTTCCCTTGTCATGTCAGTCATTTGGCTGAGTCCTGTTCCCTAAGCTATTCAGTCAAGACTTGCTGCCATCATTCACCTGCAGTATAAGAGCTTTCTGTGAAATTTCTCAGCAGAAATCCTCTGCAAGCAAATAGCTTTGGATATGAGAGACAGTGGTGGAAGTTGAATTTCAAGGGCAGATATTTGAAAACAATGAAACAAGCCCCGAATAAGATCTTTACATGTTTCCCAGATGAATATGTTTGGAAATATGGGGGAAGATGGAGATCAAGGCTGGGAAGAGTGCACACCCATTTCAAGGTACAAAAACCAGGGAAAAACATGGGCAAGCAAGAGAGCTGGTTAATCTGATGTAAAAATCTTTGATGATGAAAGGAAAATTATATTCTCATGATGATATAATCAGGCTGTAGAAGTGAAGTTCTCATGTGGGTTGTCCTATGTGTGGCCTTCTGCATTGGGCAGTGGATGCAGGACAGGAGATCTTCAAATAAATCTGGTGGAACACAAAATACTGAAAAAAATAATTCAGCCTAAATCCTGTGTATTCCTTCCCTTTGAGAACATATATGGATAATGTATGAAGTTTCAAAAGAGAAAATGTCTATTGGGTCATGGTTTCAACAATGAAATGGTCACTTCACATAACATTTTGAATTTTGCTTTCACCGTTGCTCATGTACCAGGCCTGAGTAAAGCAGAATGCAGAGTAAGCCTCATCAATAGTTGTGCATTCCATAAGTGGTTTTAAAACCAGTGAAACCCTTTGGACTTAGTGTTTGTATTTAATTGGTTGATTGGTTTTGCAAATTGTTTGTTTTCCTATTTTTAACTTTGTGAGTCAGGGAAGCCCTCACTCATAGGGATTTCGACCTCTCCAAAAGCTCTGAAGTTATTCGTGTAACAGCTATTACATGCTATAAGTTTCTCCTATTAAAACTTGAAAGACTAACAGACTCTGCTACTTTTCATCTAAATTCAGTGTTGTGCTAAGTTCAGGGTTGGACTTTTTACAAGTCCTTTGAAATGTGTCCTCCTCTAGTCACTGGTCGTGCTGGAAATTACTTTCTTGTGAAGACAGGATTTGAGCAAATTGACACAAGTACAGTTTGCCACTACTCTGGACACATGGTTAAATATCGAGTTCCCTAAATGGTGTGTGTTTTACTTTGATCTCTGCTGACACTTTGCTCATCCAGTTAGAACCACAGGGCTCCAGGCCATAGCGTTCCAGGCCTAAACAAGAAAATTTCCATTCCGTTTTGGGAGTTCATTCGTCTCTCATAATTACTTTTTCCACAAATGTGTGCTTCAGGAGAGGCCCTGTCCAAATGTGGAGAGGCCCATTTTCATTCACTCACTTTCAGACTTTCTAAGATTTTCAGTTACTAGAGATTTGCCCAGACTTGCCATTGTCCAGGGACAGTGCACTTCACTTGAAATTGTGCAGTATTACTTCATGTGTCTCCGTGGAAATTCCACCAATGGGAAACTCTCGCTGTAGTCATCTCCAAGTGTTGCTGCGTAAGAAAATATAACTAACAAAGGATGTGCTTTCAAGCAGAATGAGGAAAGGAGGGATTATCTTTATTTGAGTGCAGGTTGACCTTTCAAAGAAACAGTAATTCCTATCAAATAGGAGGTAAAATCTTTTGTAAAGAGACATGGACATGACACACTCAACTTGATGTCACTTTTTTTAAAACGCCGAGGGCATTTGAGAAATTCTTGGCTGCTGAATTGTCCCTTTTTGCAAATTTCTCTTAGGTAAGACACTCCAGCTTCTTCAAACCATGGTACAGTTCTTTCCATGTAAAAAACCAAAGCAAAAAGCAAAATAAATTAAAACAAAACCCATCAAATTACATTTGAGAGCACACAATTGCTCAGCAGGCCCACTATTCAAGAAGCTAGAGGTACAGAATCCTCAGCCTTCAGCCCATGGCCTGAAGTTTTGTCTCTATCATGGCCCCTCAATTCCCTGGCATGTCCACATTAACTCATGAATCTTTACTCATTTCCTCTTCAAATGCACAGGATCCAATATATTTGAACCCTGTTCATCCAAGGCTGTAATCATCCAAGGACACACCAGAGGAAGGGCAGCCACTCCCTTGCCTGGGTCCTTGGAGCTTATCACAATAGAAATGGACACCTGAACAAGGGGAGCCAAAACAAAGAGAGGCATATTCCTAAAGCCTGAAGCACAGAAGCTACCTATAGACCAGTAGTGGGATTTCACAAATTATGTAAGAATCTCTGTGCACATGCTTGGCATGGTCCCTCATGCCTATAATCCCAGCAATCTGGGGGCTGAGGTGGATGGATCCTTGGGAGTTCCAGTCCATCTTGGGCTACGAATTTATCTCAAGGCCTCTTTCAACAACTACATAAGATGCTGTTTCCAAAAAGAGGACAACATTAAACTAGACACACTTGGTCTAGGTCCCTGGGTTCACTACATGAGTTGTGGAGTCTAAATATTCCATGCCATGAGAAAATACCTGGGAGTTCTAGTGAAAGGGGCATTTGCATCCCTTTTCTAAGGGTTTCCCTTTCACCATGTTACAGTTGAATTCTGGGAAAACCTGCTGGTGATAAGGTATTGAGCTAGTACCTCATGTTTAGTGTTCAGGGTTATGCTGGAATGGCTGCAGACCTCCTTGAAATAGCGATTGCAGACAAGTGAACCCCGAGGAAGCTGGATAGTTGAAGCAGGCACTCCAAATATTCATGCACTGCAAGGATTCACTTTCATTTTGGGTCTCATCTTCTGGTTGCTGGCTTTTAGTGCTAACTGATACTACCATGGTGGCAGTAATCCAGCAGAGACTGCATGTATGGTTTGCAGGTTTGCTTCCCAAGCCACCAGAAATTTGGCAGAACCCAAATCATTGTGGCATTTTCTTTCCTCCCTTGAAACATTTGGCTTTCTAAGTTTGATAACTGAATAGACTGGGCTAGTCACCTTTGGACCCCATATACCACAAACAGAGCTAAAGACAGAGCCAATTACTTCCCTCCACTCTTCAAAATATGTCAAATTTGCTTGATCACCACAAGTTCAAAGAAAATTCTGAGGCAACTTAGAGAGGTTAATCAAATACTGCATGATTGGAATGGCTGTGGTTGTATGAGGTGGAAAGCTGCAGAGTTGGGCTGAAACTGTTCACAGAAATTCACAGCCTTGTGGTTGCCAGCCATCCACACTGGGCTGAGATTGGCTGAACATCCCTGTGAGGTGGATTTTAGGCTCTAGGTTTGAAAATATAAAAGACTGTGGTAGTCAAGTTTGGAACCCATAGACCTAAGACTTACCAAAAGGTTTTCCAATGACTTCCCTACACTTCTCAAAATATGTCAAATTTTCTTGATCACTACAACTGTACAAAAAAATTCTGAGGCAACATAGAGAGGCTAATCAAATACTGCATGATTGGAATGGCTGTGGTTGTATGAGGTGGAAAGCTGCAGAGTTGGGCTGAAACAGTTCACAGAAATCCACAAGCTTGTGGTTGCCAGGCAACCACAATGGGCTGTGATTGGCTGAGCACCATTGTGAGCTGGACTTTAGGCTCTAGGATACAAGTGTGCAGTAGGAGACCTGAGTCACAATGCTGGGCGTTGCCATGGAGACCTCAGTGGCACAGAGGAACTTGTAGGGCAAGATTTAAATAGGATGAATATTCTTGGCCTGGTATGCCACAATATTCTCTCTGAAGGCTTCACTGCTCAGAATTTGTGGATGGAAATGCTTGCCAATCTACACATTGATGTACTTTCAATGGGATATTAAATATGCCAGTGCCTGGCAGATGACCTCTGCCATGTCCTATCCTTGAGCATACGCTTTTCCCTTGTCATGTCAGTCATTTGGCTGAGTCCTGTTCCCTAAGCTATTCAGTCAAGACTTGCTGGCATCATTCACCTGCAGTATAAGAGCTTTCTGTGAAATTTCTCAGCAGAAATCCTCTGCAAGCACATAGCTTTGGATATGAGAGACAGTGGTGGAAGTTGAATTTCAAGGGCAGATATTTGAAAACAATGAAACAAGCCCCGAATAAGATCTTTACATGTTTCCCAGATGAATATGTTTGGAAATATGGGGGAAGATGGAGATCAAGGCTGGGAAGAGTGCACACCCATTTCAAGGTACAAAAACCAGGGAAAAACATGGGCAAGCAAGAGAGCTGGTTAATCTGATGTAAAAATCTTTGATTATGAAAGGAAAATTATGTTCTCATGATGATATAATCAGGCTGTAGAAGTGAAGTTCTCATGTGGGTTGTCCTATGTGTGGCCTTCTGCATTGGGCAGTGGATGCAGGACAATAGATCTTCAAATAAATCTGGTGGAACACAAAATACTGAAAAAAATAAAGCAGCCTAAATCCTGTGTATTCCTTCCCTTTGAGAACATATATGGATAATGTATGAAGTTTCAAAAGAGAAAATGTCTATTGGGTCATGGTTTCAACAATGAAATGGTCACTTCTCATAACATTTTGAATTTTGCTTTCACCGTTGCTCATGTACCAGGCCTGAGTAAAGCAGAATGCAGAGTAAGCCTCATCAATAGTTGTGCATTCCATAAGTGGTTTTAAAACCAGTGAAACCCTTTGGACTTAGTGTTTGTATTTAATTGGTTGATTGGTTTTGCAAATTGTTTGTTTTCCTATTTTTAACTTTGTGAGTCAGGGAAGCCCTCACTCATAGGGATTTCGACCTCTCCAAAAGCTCTGAAGTTATTCATGTAACAGCTATTACATGCGATAAGTTTCTCCCATTAAAACTTGAAAGACTAACAGACTCTGCTACTTTTCATCTAAATTCAGTGTTGGGCTAAGTTCAGGGTTGGACTTTTTACAAGTCCTTTGAAATGTGTCCTCCTCTAGTCACTGGTCGTGCTGGAATTTACTTTCTTGTGAAGACAGGATTTGAGCAAATTGACACAAGTACAGTTTGCCACTACTCTGGACACCTGGTTAAATATCGAGTTCCCTAAATGGTGTGTGTTTTACTTTGATCTCTGCTGACACTTTGCTCATCCAGTTAGAACCACAGGGCTCCAGGCCATAGCGTTCCAGGCCTAAACAAGAAAATTTCCATTTCGTTTTGGGAGTTCATTCGTCTCTCATAATTACTTTTTCCACAAATGTGTGCTTCAGGAGAGGCCCTGTCCAAATGTGGAGAGGCCCATTTTCATTCACTCACTTTCAGACTTTCTAAGATTTTCAGTTACTAGAGATTTGCCCAGACTTGCCATTGTCAAGGGACAGTGCACTTCACTTGAAATTGTGCAGTATTACTTCATGTGTCTCCGTGGAAATTCCACCAATGGGAAACTCTCGCTGTAGTCATCTCCAAGTGTTGCTGCGTAAGAAAATAAAACTAACAAAGGATGTGGTTTCAAGCAGAATGAGGAAAGGAGGGATTATCTTTATTTCAGTGCAGGTTGACCTTTCAAAGAAACAGTAATTCCTATCAAATAGGAGGTAAAATCTTTTGTAAAGAGACATGGACATGACACACTCAACTTGATGTCACTTTTTTTAAAACGCCAAGGGCATTTGAGAAATTCTTGGCTGCTGAATTGTCCCTTTTTGCAAATTTCTCTTAGGTAAGACACTCCAGCTTCTTCAAACCATGGTACAGTTCCTTCCATGTAAAAAAACAAAGCAAAAAACAAAATAAATTAAAACAAAACCCATCAAATTACATTTGAGAGCACACAATTGCTCAGCAGGCCCACTATTCAAGAAGCTAGAGGTACAGAATCCTCAGCCTTCAGCCCATGGCCTGAAGTTTTGTCTCCATCATGGCCCCTCAATTCCCTGGCATGTCCACATTAACTCATGAATCTTTGCTCATTTCCTCTTCAAATGCACAGGATTCAATATATTTGAACCCTGTTCACCTGGGCTGTAATCATCCAAGGACACACCAGAGGAAGGGCAGCCACTCCCTTGCCTGGGGCCTTGGAGCTTATCACAATAGAAATGCACACCTGAACAAGGGGAGCCAAAACAAAGAGAGGCATATTCCTAAAGCCTGAAGCACAGAAGCTACCTATAGACCAGTAGTGGGATTTCACAAATTATGTAAGAATCTCTGTGCACATGCTTGGCATGGTCCCTCATGCCTATAATCCCAGCAATCTGGGGGCTGAGGTGGATGGATCCTTGGGAGTTCCAGTCCATCTTGGGCTACGAATTTATCTCAAGGCCTCTTTCAACAACTACATAAGATGCTGTTTCCAAAAAGAGGACAACATTAAACTACACACACTTGGTCTAGGTCCCTGGGTTCACTACATGAGTTGTGGAGTCTAAATATTCCATGCCATGAGAAAATACCTGGGATTTCTAGTGAAAGGGGCATTTGCATCCCTTTTCTAAGGGTTTCCCTTTCACCATGTTACAGTTGAATTCTGGGAAAACCTGCTGGTGATAATGTATTGAGCTAGTACCTCATGTTTAGTGTTCAGGGTTATGCTGGAATGGCTGCAGACCTCCTTGAAATAGCGATTGCAGACAAGTGAACCCCAAGGAAGCTGGATAGTTGAAGCAGGCACTCCAAATATTCATGCACTGCAAGGATTCACTTTCATTTTGGGTCTCATCTTCTGGTTGCTGGCCTTTAGTGCTAACTGATACTACCATGGTGGCAGTAATCCAGCAGAGACTGCATGTATGGTTTGCAGGTTTGCTTCCCAAGCCACCAGAAACTTGGCAGAACCCAAATCATTGTGGCATTTTCTTTCCTCCCTTGAAACATTTGGCTTTCTACCTTTGATAACTGAATAGACTGGGCTAGTCACCTTTGGACCCCATATACCACAAACAGAGCTAAAGACAGAGCCACTTACTTCCCTCCACTCTTCAAAATATGTCAAATTTGCTTGATCACCACAAGTTCAAAGAAAATTCTGAGGCAACTTAGAGAGGTTAATCAAATACTGCATGATTGGAATCGCTGTAGTTGTATGAGGTGGAAAGCTGCAGAGTTGGGCTGAAACTGTTCACAGAAATCCACAGGCTTGTGGTTGCCAGCCAACCACACTGGGCTGAGATTGGCTGAACATCCCTGTGAGGTGGATTTTAGGCTCTAGGTTTGAAAATTTAAAAGACTGTGGTAGTCAAGTTTGGAACCCATAGACCTAAGACTTACCAAAAGGTTTTCCAATGACTTCCCTACACTTCTCAAAATATGTCAAATTTTCTTGATCACTACAACTGTACAAAAAAATTCTGAGGCAACATAGAGAGGCTAATCAAATACTGCATGATTGGAATGGTTGTGGTTGTATGAGGTGGAAAGCTGCAGAGTTGGGCTGAAACAGTTCACAGAAATCCACAAGCTTGTGGTTGCCAGGCAACCACAATGGGCTGTGATTGGCTGAGCACCATTGTGAGCTGGACTTTAGGCTCTAGGATACAAGTGTGCAGTAGGAGACCTGAGTCACAATGCTGGGCGTTGCCATGGAGACCTCAGGGGCACAGAGGAACTTGTAGGGCAAGATTTAAATAGGATGAATATTCTTGGCCTGGTATGCCACAATATTCTCTCTGAAGGCTTCACTGCTCAGAATTTGTGGATGGAAATGCTTGCCAATCTACACATTGATGTACTTTCAATGGGATATTAAATATGCCAGGGCCTGGCAGATGACCTCTGCCATGTCCTATCCTTGAGCATACGCTTTTCCCTTGTCATGTCAGTCATTTGGCTGAGTCCTGTTCCCTAAGCTATTCAGTCAAGACTTGCTGGCGTCATTCACCTGCAGTATAAGAGCTTTCTGTGAAATTTCTCAGCAGAAATCCTCTGCAAGCACATAGCTTTGGATATGAGAGACAGTGGTGGAAGTTGAATTTCAAGGGCAGATATTTGAAAACAATGAAACAAGCCCCGAATAAGATCTTTACATGTTTCCCAGATGAATATGTTTGGAAATATGGGGGAAGATGGAGATCAAGGCTGGGAAGAGTGCACACCCATTTCAAGGTACAAAAACCAGGGAAAAACATGGGCAAGCAAGAGAGCTGGTTAATCTGATGTAAAAATCTTTGATGATGAAAGGAAAATTATGTTCTCATGATGATATAATCAGGCTGTAGAAGTGAAGTTCTCATGTGGGTTGTCCTATGTGTGGCCTTCTGCATTGGGCAGTGGATGCAGGACAGGAGATCTTCAAATAAATCTGGTGGAACACAAAATACTGAAAAAATAATTCAGCCTAAATCCTGTGTATTCCTTCCCTTTGAGAACATATATGGATAATGTATGAAGTTTCAAAAGAGAAAATGTCTATTGGGTCATGGTTTCAACAATGAAATGGTCACTTCACATAACATTTTGAATTTTGCTTTCACCGTTGCTCATGTACCAGGCCTGAGTAAAGCAGAATGCAGAGTAAGCCTCATCAATAGTTGTGCATTCCATAAGTGGTTTTAAAACCAGTGAAACCCTTTGGACTTAGTGTTTGTATTTAATTGGTTGATTGGTTTTGCAAATTGTTTGTTTTCCTATTTTTAACTTTGTGAGTCAGGGAAGCCCTCACTCATAGGGATTTCGACCTCTCCAAAAGCTCTGAAGTTATTCATGTAACAGCTATTACATGCTATAAGTTTCTCCTATTAAAACTTGAAAGACTAACAGACTCTGCTACTTTTCATCTAAATTCAGTGTTGTGCTAAGTTCAGGGTTGGACTTTTTACAAGTCCTTTGAAATGTGTCCTCCTCTAGTCACTGGTCGTGCTGGAATTTACTTTCTTGTGAAGACAGGATTTGAGCAAATTGACACAAGTACAGTTTGCCACTACTCTGGACACCTGGTTAAATATCGAGTTCCCTAAATGGTGTGTGTTTTACTTTGATCTCTGCTGACACTTTGCTCATCCAGTTAGAACCACAGGGCTCCAGGCCATAGCGTTCCAGGCCTAAACAAGAAAATTTCCATTCCGTTTTGGGAGTTCATTCGTCTCTCATAATTACTTTTTCCACAAATGTGTGCTTCAGGAGAGGCCCTGTCCAAATGTGGAGAGGCCCATTTTCATTCACTCACTTTCAGACTTTCTAAGATTTTCAGTTACTAGAGATTTGCCCAGACTTGCCATTGTCAAGGGACAGTGCACTTCACTTGAAATTGTGCAGTATTACTTCATGTGTCTCCGTGGAAATTCCACCAATGGGAAACTCTCGCTGTAGTCATCTCCAAGTGTTGCTGCGTAAGAAAATAAAACTAACAAAGGATGTGGTTTCAAGCAGAATGAGGAAAGGAGGGATTATCTTTATTTCAGTGCAGGTTGACCTTTCAAAGAAACAGTAATTCCTATCAAATAGGAGGTAAAATCTTTTGTAAAGAGACATGGACATGACACACTCAACTTGATGTCACTTTTTTTAAAACGCCAAGGGCATTTGAGAAATTCTTGGCTGCTGAATTGTCCCTTTTTGCAAATTTCTCTTAGGTAAGACACTCCAGCTTCTTCAAACCATGGTACAGTTCCTTCCATGTAAAAAAACAAAGCAAAAAACAAAATAAATTAAAACAAAACCCATCAAATTACATTTGAGAGCACACAATTGCTCAGCAGGCCCACTATTCAAGAAGCTAGAGGTACAGAATCCTCAGCCTTCAGCCCATGGCCTGAAGTTTTGTCTCCATCATGGCCCCTCAATTCCCTGGCATGTCCACATTAACTCATGAATCTTTGCTCATTTCCTCTTCAAATGCACAGGATTCAATATATTTGAACCCTGTTCACCTGGGCTGTAATCATCCAAGGACACACCAGAGGAAGGGCAGCCACTCCCTTGCCTGGGGCCTTGGAGCTTATCACAATAGAAATGCACACCTGAACAAGGGGAGCCAAAACAAAGAGAGGCATATTCCTAAAGCCTGAAGCACAGAAGCTACCTATAGACCAGTAGTGGGATTTCACAAATTATGTAAGAATCTCTGTGCACATGCTTGGCATGGTCCCTCATGCCTATAATCCCAGAAATCTGGGGGCTGAGGTGGATGGATCCTTGGGAGTTCCAGTCCATCTTGGGCTACGAATTTATCTCAAGGCCTCTTTCAACAACTACATAAGATGCTGTTTCCAAAAAGAGGACAACATTAAACTACACACACTTGGTCTAGGTCCCTGGGTTCACTACATGAGTTGTGGAGTCTAAATATTCCATGCCATGATAAAATACCTGGGATTTCTAGTGAAAGGGGCATTTGCATCCCTTTTCTAAGGGTTTCCCTTTCACCATGTTACAGTTGAATTCTGGGAAAACCTGCTGGTGATAATGTATTGAGCTAGTACCTCATGTTTAGTGTTCAGGGTTATGCTGGAATGGCTGCAGACCTCCTTGAAATAGCGATTGCAGACAAGTGAACCCCAAGGAAGCTGGATAGTTGAAGCAGGCACTCCAAATATTCATGCACTGCAAGGATTCACTTTCATTTTGGGTCTCATCTTCTGGTTGCTGGCTTTTAGTGCTAACTGATACTACCATGGTGGCAGTAATCCAGCAGAGACTGCATGTATGGTTTGCAGGTTTGCTTCCCAAGCCACCAGAAACTTGGCAGAACCCAAATCATTGTGGCATTTTCTTTCCTCCCTTGAAACATTTGGCTTTCTACCTTTGATAACTGAATAGACTGGGCTAGTCACCTTTGGACCCCATATACCACAAACAGAGCTAAAGACAGAGCCAATTACTTCCCTCCACTCTTCAAAATATGTCAAATTTGCTTGATCACCACAAGTTCAAAGAAAATTCTGAGGCAACTTAGAGAGGTTAATCAAATACTGCATGATTGGAATGGCTGTGGTTGTATGAGGTGGAAAGCTGCAGAGTTGGGCTGAAACTGTTCACAGAAATCCACAGGCTTGTGGTTGCCAGCCAACCACACTGGGCTGAGATTGGCTGAACATCCCTGTGAGGTGGATTTTAGGCTCTAGGTTTGAAAATTTAAAAGACTGTGGTAGTCAAGTTTGGAACCCATAGACCTAAGACTTACCAAAAGGTTTTCCAATGACTTCCCTCCACTTCTCAAAATATGTCAAATTTTCTTGATCACTACAACTGTACAAAAAAATTCTGAGGCAACATAGAGAGGCTAATCAAATACTGCATGATTGGAATGGCTGTGGTTGTATGAGGTGGAAAGCTGCAGAGTTGGGCTGAAACAGTTCACAGAAATCCACAAGCTTGTGGTTGCCAGGCAACCACAATGGGCTGTGATTGGCTGAGCACCATTGTGAGCTGGACTTTAGGCTCTAGGATACAAGTGTGCAGTAGGAGACCTGAGTCACAATGCTGGGCGTTGCCATGGAGACCTCAGTGGCACAGAGGACCTTGTAGGGCAAGATTTAAATAGGATGAATATTCTTGGCCTGGTATGCCGCAATATTCTCTCTGAAGGCTTCACTGCTCAGAATTTGTGGATGGAAATGCTTGCCAATCTACACATTGATGTACTTTCAATGGGATATTAAATATGCCAGTGCCTGGCAGATGACCGCTGCCATGTCCTATCCTTGATCATACGCTTTTCCCTTGTCACGTCAGTCATTTGGCTGAGTCCTGTTCCCTAAGCTATTCAGTCAAGACTTGCTGGCATCATTCACCTGCAGTATAAGAGCTTTCTGTGAAATTTCTCAGCAGAAATCCTCTGCAAGCACATAGCTTTGGATATGAGAGACAGTGGTGGAAGTTGAATTTCAAGGGCAGATATTTGAAAACAATGAAACAAGCCCCGAATAAGATCTTTACATGTTTCCCAGATGAATATGTTTGGAAATATGGGGGAAGATGGAGATCAAGGCTGGGAAGAGTGCACACCCATTTCAAGGTACAAAAACCAGGGAAAAACATGGGCAAGCAAGAGAGCTGTTTAATCTGATGTAAAAATCTTTGATGATGAAAGGAAAATTATATTCTCATGATGATATAATCAGGCTGTAGAAGTGAAGTTCTCATGTGGGTTGTCCTATGTGTGGCCTTCTGCATTGGGCAGTGGATGCAGGACAGGAGATCTTCAAATAAATCTGGTGGAACACAAAATACTGAAAAAAAAAATTCAGCCTAAATCCTGTGTATTCCTTCCCTTTGAGAACATATATGGATAATGTACGAAGTTTCAAAAGAGAAAATGTCTATTGGGTCATGGTTTCAACAATGAAATTGTCACTTCACATAACATTTTGAATTTTGCTTTCACCGTTGCTCATGTACCAGGTCTGAGTAAAGCAGAATTCAGAGTAAGCCTCATCAATAGTTGTGCATTCCATAAGTGGTTTTAAAACCAGTGAAACCCTTTGGACTTAGTGTTTGTATTTAATTGGTTGATTGGTTTTGCAAATTGTTTGTTTTCCTATTTTTAACTTTGTGAGTCAGGGAAGCCCTCACTCATAGTGATTTCGACCTCTCCAAAAGCTCTGAAGTTATTCATGTAACAGCTATTACATGCTATAAGTTTCTCCTATTAAAACTTGAAAGACTAACAGACTCTGCTACTTTTCATCTAAATTCAGTGTTGGGCTAAGTTCAGGGTTGGACTTTTTACAAGTCCTTTGAAATGTGTCCTCCTCTAGTCACTGGTCGTGCTGGAATTTACTTTCTTGTGAAGACAGGATTTGAGCAAATTGACACAAGTACAGTTTGCCACTACTCTGGACACCTGGTTAAATATCGAGTTCCCTAAATGGTGTGTGTTTTACTTTGATCTCTGCTGACACTTTGCTCATCCAGTTAGAACCACAGGGCTCCAGGCCATAGCGTTCCAGGCCTAAACAAGAAAATTTCCATTCCGTTTTGGGAGTTCATTCGTCTCTCATAATTACTTTTTCCACAAATGTGTGCTTCAGGAGAGGCCCTGTCCAAATGTGGAGAGGCCCATTTTCATTCACTCACTTTCAGACTTTCTAAGATTTTCAGTTACTAGAGATTTGCCCAGACTTGCCATTGTCAAGGGACAGTGCACTTCACTTGAAATTGTGCAGTATTACTTCATGTGTCTCCGTGGAAATTCCACCAATGGGAAACTCTCGCTGTAGTCATCTCCAAGTGTTGCTGCGTAAGAAAATATAACTAACAAAGGATGTGGTTTCAAGCAGAATGAGGAAAGGAGGGATTATCTTTATTTCAGTGCAGGTTGACCTTTCAAAGAAACAGTAATTCCTATCAAATAAGAGGTAAAATCTTTTGTAAAGAGACATGGACATGACACACTCAACTTGATGTCACTTTTTTTAAAACGCCAAGGGCATTTGAGAAATTCTTGGCTGCTGAATTGTCCCTTTTTGCAAATTTCTCTTAGGTAAGACACTCCAGCTTCTTCAAACCATGGTACAGTTCCTTCCATGTAAAAAAACAAAGCAAAAAACAAAATAAATTAAAACAAAACCCATCAAATTACATTTGAGAGCACACAATTGCTCAGCAGGCCCACTATTCAAGAAGCTAGTGGTACAGAATCCTCAGCCTTCAGCCCATGGCCTAAAGTTTTGTCTCTATCATGGCCCCTCAATTCCCTGGCATGTCCACATTAACTCATGAATCTTTACTCATTTCCTCTTCAAATGCACAGGATCCAATATATTTGAACCCTGTTCATCCAAGGCTGTAATCACCCAAGGACACACCAGAGGAAGGGCAGCCACTCCCTTTCCTGGGGCCTTGGAGCTTATCACAATAGAAATGGACACCTGAACAAGGGGAGCCAAAACAAAGAGAGGCATATTCCTAAAGCCTGAAGCACAGAAGCTACCTATAGACCAGTAGTGGGATTTCACAAATTATGTAAGAATCTCTGTGCACATGCTTGGCATGGTCCCTCAGGCCTATAATCCCAGAAATCTGGGGGCTGAGGTGGATGGATCCTTGGGAGTTCCAGTCCATCTTAGGCTACGAATTTATCTCAAGGCCTCTTTCAACAACTACATAAGATGCTGTTTCCAAAAAGAGGACAACATTAAACTACACACACTTGGTCTAGGTCCCTGGGTTCACTACATGAGTTGTGGAGTCTAAATATTCCATGACATGAGAAAATACCTGGGATTTCTAGTGAAAGGGGCATTTGCATCACTTTTCTAAGGGTTTCCCTTTCACCATGTTACAGTTGAATTCTGGGAAAACCTGCTGGTGATAAGGTATTGAGCTAGTACCTCATGTTTAGTGTTCAGGGTTATGCTGGAATGGCTGCAGACCTCCTTGAAATAGCGATTGCAGACAAGTGAACCCCGAGGAAGCTGGATAGTTGAAGCAGGCACTCCAAATATTCATGCACTGCAAGGATTCACTTTCATTTTGGGTCTCATCTTCTGATTGCTGGCTTTTAGTGCTAACTGATACTACCATGGTGGCAGTAATCCAGCAGAGACTGCATGTATGGTTTGCAGGTTTGCTTCCCAAGCCACCAGAAACTTGGCAGAACCCAAATCATTGTGGCATTTTCTTTCCTCGCTTGAAACATTTGTCTTTCTAAGTTTCATAACTGAATAGACTGGGCTAGTCACCTTTGGACCCCATATACCACAAACAGAGCTAAAGACAGAGCCAATTACTTCCCTCCACTCTTCAAAATATGTCAAATTTGCTTGATCACCACAAGTTCATAGAAAATTCTGAGGCAACTTAGAGAGGTTAATCAAATACTGCATGATTGGAATGGCTGTGGTTGTATGAGGTGGAAAGCTGCAGAGTTGGGCTGAAACTGTTCACAGAAATCCACAGGCTTGTGGTTGCCAGCCAACCACACTGGGCTGAGATTGGCTGAACATCCCTGTGAGGTGGATTTTAGGCTCTAGGTTTGAAAATTTAAAAGACTGTGGTAGTCAAGTTTGGAACCCATAGACCTAAGACTTACCAAAAGGTTTTCCAATGACTTCCCTCCACTTCTCAAAATATGTCAAATTTTCTTGATCACTACAACTGTACAAAAAAATTCTGAGGCAACATAGAGAGGCTAATCAAATACTGCATGATTGGAATGGCTGTGGTTGTATGAGGTGGAAAGCTGCAGAGTTGGGCTGAAACAGTTCACAGAAATCCACAAGCTTGTGGTTGCCAGGCAACCACAATGGGCTGTGATTGGCTGAGCACCATTGTGAGCTGGACTTTAGGCTCTAGGATACAAGTGTGCAGTAGGAGACCTGAGTCACAATGCTGGGCGTTGCCATGGAGACCTCAGTGGCACAGAGGAACTTGTAGGGCAAGATTTAAATAGGATGAATATTCTTGGCCTGGTATGCCACAATATTCTCTCTGAAGGCTTCACTGCTCAGAATTTGTGGATGGAAATGCTTGCCAATCTACACATTGATGTACTTTCAATGGGATATTAAATATGCCAGGGCCTGGCAGATGACCTCTGCCATGTCCTATCCTTGAGCATACGCTTTTCCCTTGTCATGTCAGTCATTTGGCTGAGTCCTGTTCCCTAAGCTATTCAGTCAAGACTTGCTGGCATCATTCACCTGCAGTATAAGAGCTTTCTGTGAAATTTCTCAGCAGAAATCCTCTGCAAGCACATAGCTTTGGATATGAGAGACAGTGGTGGAAGTTGAATTTCAAGGGCAGATATTTGAAAACAATGAAACAAGCCCCGAATAAGATCTTTACATGTTTCCCAGATGAATATGTTTGGAAATATGGGGGAAGATGGAGATCAAGGCTGGGAAGAGTGCACACCCATTTCAAGGTACAAAAACCAGGGAAAAACATGGGCAAGCAAGAGAGCTGGTTAATCTGATGTAAAAATCTTTGATGATGAAAGGAAAATTATGTTCTCATGATGATATAATCAGGCTGTAGAAGTGAAGTTCTCATGTGGGTTGTCCTATGTGTGGCCTTCTGCATTGGGCAGTGGATGCAGGACAGGAGATCTTCAAATAAATCTGGTGGAACACAAAATACTGAAAAAAATAATTCAGCCTAAATCCTGTGTATTTCTTCCCTTTGAGAACATATATGGATAATGTATGAAGTTTCAAAAGAGAAAATGTCTATTGGGTCATGGTTTCAACAATGAAATGGTCACTTCACATAACATTTTGAATTTTGCTTTCACCGTTGCTCATGTACCAGGCCTGAGTAAAGCAGAATGCAGAGTAAGCCTCATCAATAGTTGTGCATTCCATAAGTGGTTTTAAAACCAGTGAAACCCTTTGGACTTAGTGTTTGTATTTAATTGGTTGATTGGTTTTGCAAATTGTTTGTTTTCCTATTTTTAACTTTGTGAGTCAGGGAAGCCCTCACTCATAGGGATTTCGACCTCTCCAAAAGCTCTGAAGTTATTCATGTAACAGCTATTACATGCTATAAGTTTCTCCTATTAAAACTTGAAAGACTAACAGACTCTGCTACTTTTCATCTAAATTCAGTGTTGTGCTAAGTTCAGTGTTGGACTTTTTACAAGTCCTTTGAAATGTGTCCTCCTCTAGTCACTGGTCGTGCTGGAATTTACTTTCTTGTGAAGACAGGATTTGAGCAAATTGACACAAGTACAGTTTGCCACTACTCTGGACACCTGGTTAAATATCGAGTTCCCTAAATGGTGTGTGTTTTACTTTGATCTCTGCTGACACTTTGCTCATCCAGTTAGAACCACAGGGCTCCAGGCCATAGCGTTCCAGGCCTAAACAAGAAAATTTCCATTCCGTTTTGGGAGTTCATTCGTCTCTCATAATTACTTTTTCCACAAATGTGTGCTTCAGGAGAGGCCCTGTCCAAATGTGGAGAGGCCCATTTTCATTCACTCACTTTCAGACTTTCTAAGATTTTCAGTTACTAGAGATTTGCCCAGACTTGCCATTGTCAAGGGACAGTGCACTTCACTTGAAATTGTGCAGTATTACTTCATGTGTCTCCGTGGAAATTCCACCAATGGGAAACTCTCGCTGTAGTCATCTCCAAGTGTTGCTGCGTAAGAAAATATAACTAACAAAGGATGTGGTTTCAAGCAGAATGAGGAAAGGAGGGATTATCTTTATTTCAGTGCAGGTTGACCTTTCAAAGAAACAGTAATTCCTATCAAATAGGAGGTAAAATCTTTTGTAAAGAGACATGGACATGACACACTCAACTTGATGTCACTTTTTTTAAAACGCCAAGGGCATTTGAGAAATTCTTGGCTGCTGAATTGTCCCTTTTTGCAAATTTCTCTTAGGTAAGACACTCCAGCTTCTTCAAACCATGGTACAGTTCCTTCCATGTAAAAAACCAAAGCAAAAAACAAAATAAATTAAAACAAAACCCATCAAATTACATTTGAGAGCACACAATTGCTCAGCAGGCCCACTATTCAAGAAGCTAGAGGTACAGAATCCTCAGCCTTCAGCCCATGGCCTGAAGTTTTGTCTCTATCATGGCCCCTCAATTCCCTGGCATGTCCACATTAACTCATGAATCTTTACTCATTTCCTCTTCAAATGCACAGGATTCAATATATTTGAACCCTGTTCACCTGGGCTGTAATCATCCAAGGACACACCAGAGGAAGGGCAGCCACTCCCTTGCCTGGGGCCTTGGAGCTTATCACAATAGAAATGCACACCTGAACAAGGGGAGCCAAAACAAAGAGAGGCATATTCCTAAAGCCTGAAGCACAGAAGCTACCTATAGACCAGTAGTGGGATTTCACAAATTATGTAAGAATCTCTGTGCACATGCTTGGCATGGTCCCTCATGCCTATAATCCCAGAAATCTGGGGGCTGAGGTGGATGGATCCTTGGGAGTTCCAGTCCATCTTGGGCTACGAATTTATCTCAAGGCCTCTTTCAACAACTACATAAGATGCTGTTTCCAAAAAGAGGACAACATTAAACTACACACACTTGGTCTAGGTCCCTGGGTTCACTACATGAGTTGTGGAGTCTAAATATTCCATGCCATGATAAAATACCTGGGATTTCTAGTGAAAGGGGCATTTGCATCCCTTTTCTAAGGGTTTCCCTTTCACCATGTTACAGTTGAATTCTGGGAAAACCTGCTGGTGATAATGTATTGAGCTAGTACCTCATGTTTAGTGTTCAGGGTTATGCTGGAATGGCTGCAGACCTCCTTGAAATAGCGATTGCAGACAAGTGAACCCCAAGGAAGCTGGATAGTTGAAGCAGGCACTCCAAATATTCATGCACTGCAAGGATTCACTTTCATTTTGGGTCTCATCTTCTGGTTGCTGGCTTTTAGTGCTAACTGATACTACCATGGTGGCAGTAATCCAGCAGAGACTGCATGTATGGTTTGCAGGTTTGCTTCCCAAGCCACCAGAAACTTGGCAGAACCCAAATCATTGTGGCATTTTCTTTCCTCCCTTGAAACATTTGGCTTTCTACCTTTGATAACTGAATAGACTGGGCTAGTCACCTTTGGACCCCATATACCACAAACAGAGCTAAAGACAGAGCCAATTACTTCCCTCCACTCTTCAAAATATGTCAAATTTGCTTGATCACCACAAGTTCAAAGAAAATTCTGAGGCAACTTAGAGAGGTTAATCAAATACTGCATGATTGGAATGGCTGTGGTTGTATGAGGTGGAAAGCTGCAGAGTTGGGCTGAAACTGTTCACAGAAATCCACAGGCTTGTGGTTGCCAGCCAACCACACTGGGCTGAGATTGGCTGAACGTCCCTGTGAGGTGGATTTTAGGCTCTAGGTTTGAAAATTTAAAAGACTGTGGTAGTCAAGTTTGGAACCCATAGACCTAAGACTTACCAAAAGGTTTTCCAATGACTTCCCTCCACTTCTCAAAATATGTCAAATTTTCTTGATCACTACAACTGTACAAAAAAATTCTGAGGCAACATAGAGAGGCTAATCAAATACTGCATGATTGGAATGGCTGTGGTTGTATGAGGTGGAAAGCTGCAGAGTTGGGCTGAAACAGTTCACAGAAATCCACAAGCTTGTGGTTGCCAGGCAACCACAATGGGCTGTGATTGGCTGAGCACCATTGTGAGCTGGACTTTAGGCTCTAGGATACAAGTGTGCAGTAGGAGACCTGAGTCACAATGCTGGGCGTTGCCATGGAGACCTCAGTGGCACAGAGGACCTTGTAGGGCAAGATTTAAATAGGATGAATATTCTTGGCCTGGTATGCCGCAATATTCTCTCTGAAGGCTTCACTGCTCAGAATTTGTGGATGGAAATGCTTGCCAATCTACACATTGATGTACTTTCAATGGGATATTAAATATGCCAGTGCCTGGCAGATGACCGCTGCCATGTCCTATCCTTGATCATACGCTTTTCCCTTGTCACGTCAGTCATTTGGCTGAGTCCTGTTCCCTAAGCTATTCAGTCAAAACTTGCTGGCATCATTCACCTGCAGTATAAGAGCTTTCTGTGAAATTTCTCAGCAGAAATCCTCTGCAAGCACATAGCTTTGGATATGAGAGACAGTGGTGGAAGTTGAATTTCAAGGGCAGATATTTGAAAACAATGAAACAAGCCCCGAATAAGATCTTTACATGTTTCCCAGATGAATATGTTTGGAAATATGGGGGAAGATGGAGATCAAGGCTGGGAAGAGTGCACACCCATTTCAAGGTACAAAAACCAGGGAAAAACATGGGCAAGCAAGAGAGCTGTTTAATCTGATGTAAAAATCTTTGATGATGAAAGGAAAATTATATTCTCATGATGATATAATCAGGCTGTAGAAGTGAAGTTCTCATGTGGGTTGTCCTATGTGTGGCCTTCTGCATTGGGCAGTGGATGCAGGACAGGAGATCTTCAAATAAATCTGGTGGAACACAAAATACTGAAAAAAAAAATTCAGCCTAAATCCTGTGTATTCCTTCCCTTTGAGAACATATATGGATAATGTACGAAGTTTCAAAAGAGAAAATGTCTATTGGGTCATGGTTTCAACAATGAAATTGTCACTTCACATAACATTTTGAATTTTGCTTTCACCGTTGCTCATGTACCAGGTCTGAGTAAAGCAGAATGCAGAGTAAGCCTCATCAATAGTTGTGCATTCCATAAGTGGTTTTAAAACCAGTGAAACCCTTTGGACTTAGTGTTTGTATTTAATTGGTTGATTGGTTTTGCAAATTGTTTGTTTTCCTATTTTTAACTTTGTGAGTCAGGGAAGCCCTCACTCATAGTGATTTCGACCTCTCCAAAAGCTCTGAAGTTATTCATGTAACAGCTATTACATGCTATAAGTTTCTCCTATTAAAACTTGAAAGACTAACAGACTCTGCTACTTTTCATCTAAATTCAGTGTTGGGCTAAGTTCAGGGTTGGACTTTTTACAAGTCCTTTGAAATGTGTCCTCCTCTAGTCACTGGTCGTGCTGGAATTTACTTTCTTGTGAAGACAGGATTTGAGCAAATTGACACAAGTACAGTTTGCCACTACTCTGGACACCTGGTTAAATATCGAGTTCCCTAAATGGTGTGTGTTTTACTTTGATCTCTGCTGACACTTTGCTCATCCAGTTAGAACCACAGGGCTCCAGGCCATAGCGTTCCAGGCCTAAACAAGAAAATTTCCATTCCGTTTTGGGAGTTCATTCGTCTCTCATAATTACTTTTTCCACAAATGTGTGCTTCAGGAGAGGCCCTGTCCAAATGTGGAGAGGCCCATTTTCATTCACTCACTTTCAGACTTTCTAAGATTTTCAGTTACTAGAGATTTGCCCAGACTTGCCATTGTCAAGGGACAGTGCACTTCACTTGAAATTGTGCAGTATTACTTCATGTGTCTCCGTGGAAATTCCACCAATGGGAAACTCTCGCTGTAGTCATCTCCAAGTGTTGCTGCGTAAGAAAATATAACTAACAAAGGATGTGGTTTCAAGCAGAATGAGGAAAGGAGGGATTATCTTTATTTCAGTGCAGGTTGACCTTTCAAAGAAACAGTAATTCCTATCAAATAAGAGGTAAAATCTTTTGTAAAGAGACATGGACATGACACACTCAACTTGATGTCACTTTTTTTAAAACGCCAAGGGCATTTGAGAAATTCTTGGCTGCTGAATTGTCCCTTTTTGCAAATTTCTCTTAGGTAAGACACTCCAGCTTCTTCAAACCATGGTACAGTTCCTTCCATGTAAAAAAACAAAGCAAAAAACAAAATAAATTAAAACAAAACCCATCAAATTACATTTGAGAGCACACAATTGCTCAGCAGGCCCACTATTCAAGAAGCTAGTGGTACAGAATCCTCAGCCTTCAGCCCATGGCCTAAAGTTTTGTCTCTATCATGGCCCCTCAATTCCCTGGCATGTCCACATTAACTCATGAATCTTTACTCATTTCCTCTTCAAATGCACAGGATCCAATATATTTGAACCCTGTTCATCCAAGGCTGTAATCACCCAAGGACACACCAGAGGAAGGGCAGCCACTCCCTTTCCTGGGGCCTTGGAGCTTATCACAATAGAAATGGACACCTGAACAAGGGGAGCCAAAACAAAGAGAGGCATATTCCTAAAGCCTGAAGCACAGAAGCTACCTATAGACCAGTAGTGGGATTTCACAAATTATGTAAGAATCTCTGTGCACATGCTTGGCATGGTCCCTCAGGCCTATAATCCCAGAAATCTGGGGGCTGAGGTGGATGGATCCTTGGGAGTTCCAGTCCATCTTAGGCTACGAATTTATCTCAAGGCCTCTTTCAACAACTACATAAGATGCTGTTTCCAAAAAGAGGACAACATTAAACTACACACACTTGGTCTAGGTCCCTGGGTTCACTACATGAGTTGTGGAGTCTAAATATTCCATGACATGAGAAAATACCTGGGATTTCTAGTGAAAGGGGCATTTGCATCACTTTTCTAAGGGTTTCCCTTTCACCATGTTACAGTTGAATTCTGGGAAAACCTGCTGGTGATAAGGTATTGAGCTAGTACCTCATGTTTAGTGTTCAGGGTTATGCTGGAATGGCTGCAGACCTCCTTGAAATAGCGATTGCAGACAAGTGAACCCCGAGGAAGCTGGATAGTTGAAGCAGGCACTCCAAATATTCATGCACTGCAAGGATTCACTTTCATTTTGGGTCTCATCTTCTGATTGCTGGCTTTTAGTGCTAACTGATACTACCATGGTGGCAGTAATCCAGCAGAGACTGCATGTATGGTTTGCAGGTTTGCTTCCCAAGCCACCAGAAACTTGGCAGAACCCAAATCATTGTGGCATTTTCTTTCCTCGCTTGAAACATTTGTCTTTCTAAGTTTCATAACTGAATAGACTGGGCTAGTCACCTTTGGACCCCATATACCACAAACAGAGCTAAAGACAGAGCCAATTACTTCCCTCCACTCTTCAAAATATGTCAAATTTGCTTGATCACCACAAGTTCAAAGAAAATTCTGAGGCAACTTAGAGAGGTTAATCAAATACTGCATGATTGGAATGGCTGTGGTTGTATGAGGTGGAAAGCTGCAGAGTTGGGCTGAAACTGTTCACAGAAATCCACAGGCTTGTGGTTGCCAGCCAACCACACTGGGCTGAGATTGGCTGAACATCCCTGTGAGGTGGATTTTAGGCTCTAGGTTTGAAAATTTAAAAGACTGTGGTAGTCAAGTTTGGAACCCATAGACCTAAGACTTACCAAAAGGTTTTCCAATGACTTCCCTCCACTTCTCAAAATATGTCAAATTTTATTGATCACTACAACTGTACAAAAAAATTCTGAGGCAACATAGAGAGGCTAATCAAATACTGCATGATTGGAATGGCTGTGGTTGTATGAGGTGGAAAGCTGCAGAGTTGGGCTGAAACAGTTCACAGAAATCCACAAGCTTGTGGTTGCCAGGCAACCACAATGGGCTGTGATTGGCTGAGCACCATTGTGAGCTGGACTTTAGGCTCTAGGATACAAGTGTGCAGTAGGAGACCTGAGTCACAATGCTGGGCGTTGCCATGGAGACCTCAGTGGCACAGAGGAACTTGTAGGGCAAGATTTAAATAGGATGAATATTCTTGGCCTGGTATGCCACAATATTCTCTCTGAAGGCTTCACTGCTCAGAATTTGTGGATGGAAATGCTTGCCAATCTACACATTGATGTACTTTCAATGGGATATTAAATATGCCAGGGCCTGGCAGATGACCTCTGCCATGTCCTATCCTTGAGCATACGCTTTTCCCTTGTCATGTCAGTCATTTGGCTGAGTCCTGTTCCCTAAGCTATTCAGTCAAGACTTGCTGCCATCATTCACCTGCAGTATAAGAGCTTTCTGTGAAATTTCTCAGCAGAAATCCTCTGCAAGCACATAGCTTTGGATATGAGAGACAGTGGTGGAAGTTGAATTTCAAGGGCAGATATTTGAAAACAATGAAACAAGCCCCGAATAAGATCTTTACATGTTTCCCAGATGAATATGTTTGGAAATATGGGGGAAGATGGAGATCAAGGCTGGGAAGAGTGCACACCCATTTCAAGGTACAAAAACCAGGGAAAAACATGGGCAAGCAAGAGAGCTGGTTAATCTGATGTAAAAATCTTTGATGATGAAAGGAAAATTATGTTCTCATGATGATATAATCAGGCTGTAGAAGTGAAGTTCTCATGTGGGTTGTCCTATGTGTGGCCTTCTGCATTGGGCAGTGGATGCAGGACAGGAGATCTTCAAATAAATCTGGTGGAACACAAAATACTGAAAAAAATAATTCAGCCTAAATCCTGTGTATTTCTTCCCTTTGAGAACATATATGGATAATGTATGAAGTTTCAAAAGAGAAAATGTCTATTGGGTCATGGTTTCAACAATGAAATGGTCACTTCACATAACATTTTGAATTTTGCTTTCACCGTTGCTCATGTACCAGGCCTGAGTAAAGCAGAATGCAGAGTAAGCCTCATCAATAGTTGTGCATTCCATAAGTGGTTTTAAAACCAGTGAAACCCTTTGGACTTAGTGTTTGTATTTAATTGGTTGATTGGTTTTGCAAATTGTTTGTTTTCCTATTTTTAACTTTGTGAGTCAGGGAAGCCCTCACTCATAGGGATTTCGACCTCTCCAAAAGCTCTGAAGTTATTCATGTAACAGCTATTACATGCTATAAGTTTCTCCTATTAAAACTTGAAAGACTAACAGACTCTGCTACTTTTCATCTAAATTCAGTGTTGTGCTAAGTTCAGTGTTGGACTTTTTACAAGTCCTTTGAAATGTGTCCTCCTCTAGTCACTGGTCGTGCTGGAATTTACTTTCTTGTGAAGACAGGATTTGAGCAAATTGACACAAGTACAGTTTGCCACTACTCTGGACACCTGGTTAAATATCGAGTTCCCTAAATGGTGTGTGTTTTACTTTGATCTCTGCTGACACTTTGCTCATCCAGTTAGAACCACAGGGCTCCAGGCCATAGCGTTCCAGGCCTAAACAAGAAAATTTCCATTCCGTTTTGGGAGTTCATTCGTCTCTCATAATTACTTTTTCCACAAATGTGTGCTTCAGGAGAGGCCCTGTCCAAATGTGGAGAGGCCCATTTTCATTCACTCACTTTCAGACTTTCTAAGATTTTCAGTTACTAGAGATTTGCCCAGACTTGCCATTGTCAAGGGACAGTGCACTTCACTTGAAATTGTGCAGTATTACTTCATGTGTCTCCGTGGAAATTCCACCAATGGGAAACTCTCGCTGTAGTCATCTCCAAGTGTTGCTGCGTAAGAAAATATAACTAACAAAGGATGTGGTTTCAAGCAGAATGAGGAAAGGAGGGATTATCTTTATTTCAGTGCAGGTTGACCTTTCAAAGAAACAGTAATTCCTATCAAATAAGAGGTAAAATCTTTTGTAAAGAGACATGGACATGACACACTCAACTTGATGTCACTTTTTTTAAAACGCCAAGGGCATTTGAGAAATTCTTGGCTGCTGAATTGTCCCTTTTTGCAAATTTCTCTTAGGTAAGACACTCCAGCTTCTTCAAACCATGGTACAGTTCCTTCCATGTAAAAAAACAAAGCAAAAAACAAAATAAATTAAAACAAAACCCATCAAATTACATTTGAGAGCACACAATTGCTCAGCAGGCCCACTATTCAAGAAGCTAGTGGTACAGAATCCTCAGCCTTCAGCCCATGGCCTAAAGTTTTGTCTCTATCATGGCCCCTCAATTCCCTGGCATGTCCACATTAACTCATGAATCTTTACTCATTTCCTCTTCAAATGCACAGGATCCAATATATTTGAACCCTGTTCATCCAAGGCTGTAATCACCCAAGGACACACCAGAGGAAGGGCAGCCACTCCCTTTCCTGGGGCCTTGGAGCTTATCACAATAGAAATGGACACCTGAACAAGGGGAGCCAAAACAAAGAGAGGCATATTCCTAAAGCCTGAAGCACAGAAGCTACCTATAGACCAGTAGTGGGATTTCACAAATTATGTAAGAATCTCTGTGCACATGCTTGGCATGGTCCCTCAGGCCTATAATCCCAGAAATCTGGGGGCTGAGGTGGATGGATCCTTGGGAGTTCCAGTCCATCTTAGGCTACGAATTTATCTCAAGGCCTCTTTCAACAACTACATAAGATGCTGTTTCCAAAAAGAGGACAACATTAAACTACACACACTTGGTCTAGGTCCCTGGGTTCACTACATGAGTTGTGGAGTCTAAATATTCCATGCCATGATAAAATACCTGGGATTTCTAGTGAAAGGGGCATTTGCATCCCTTTTCTAAGGGTTTCCCTTTCACCATGTTACAGTTGAATTCTGGGAAAACCTGCTGGTGATAATGTATTGAGCTAGTACCTCATGTTTAGTGTTCAGGGTTATGCTGGAATGGCTGCAGACCTCCTTGAAATAGCGATTGCAGACAAGTGAACCCCAAGGAAGCTGGATAGTTGAAGCAGGCACTCCAAATATTCATGCACTGCAAGGATTCACTTTCATTTTGGGTCTCATCTTCTGGTTGCTGGCTTTTAGTGCTAACTGATACTACCATGGTGGCAGTAATCCAGCAGAGACTGCATGTATGGTTTGCAGGTTTGCTTCCCAAGCCACCAGAAACTTGGCAGAACCCAAATCATTGTGGCATTTTCTTTCCTCCCTTGAAACATTTGGCTTTCTACCTTTGATAACTGAATAGACTGGGCTAGTCACCTTTGGACCCCATATACCACAAACAGAGCTAAAGACAGAGCCAATTACTTCCCTCCACTCTTCAAAATATGTCAAATTTGCTTGATCACCACAAGTTCAAAGAAAATTCTGAGGCAACTTAGAGAGGTTAATCAAATACTGCATGATTGGAATGGCTGTGGTTGTATGAGGTGGAAAGCTGCAGAGTTGGGCTGAAACTGTTCACAGAAATCCACAGGCTTGTGGTTGCCAGCCAACCACACTGGGCTGAGATTGGCTGAACATCCCTGTGAGGTGGATTTTAGGCTCTAGGTTTGAAAATTTAAAAGATTGTGGTAGTCAAGTTTGGAACCCATAGACCTAAGACTTACCAAAAGGTTTTCCAATGACTTCCCTCCACTTCTCAAAATATGTCAAATTTTCTTGATCACTACAACTGTACAAAAAAATTCTGAGGCAACATAGAGAGGCTAATCAAATACTGCATGATTGGAATGGCTGTGGTTGTATGAGGTGGAAAGCTGCAGAGTTGGGCTGAAACAGTTCACAGAAATCCACAAGCTTGTGGTTGCCAGGCAACCACAATGGGCTGTGATTGGCTGAGCACCATTGTGAGCTGGACTTTAGGCTCTAGGATACAAGTGTGCAGTAGGAGACCTGAGTCACAATGCTGGGCGTTGCCATGGAGACCTCAGTGGCACAGAGGACCTTGTAGGGCAAGATTTAAATAGGATGAATATTCTTGGCCTGGTATGCCGCAATATTCTCTCTGAAGGCTTCACTGCTCAGAATTTGTGGATGGAAATGCTTGCCAATCTACACATTGATGTACTTTCAATGGGATATTAAATATGCCAGTGCCTGGCAGATGACCGCTGCCATGTCCTATCCTTGATCATACGCTTTTCCCTTGTCACGTCAGTCATTTGGCTGAGTCCTGTTCCCTAAGCTATTCAGTCAAAACTTGCTGGCATCATTCACCTGCAGTATAAGAGCTTTCTGTGAAATTTCTCAGCAGAAATCCTCTGCAAGCACATAGCTTTGGATATGAGAGACAGTGGTGGAAGTTGAATTTCAAGGGCAGATATTTGAAAACAATGAAACAAGCCCCGAATAAGATCTTTACATGTTTCCCAGATGAATATGTTTGGAAATATGGGGGAAGATGGAGATCAAGGCTGGGAAGAGTGCACACCCATTTCAAGGTACAAAAACCAGGGAAAAACATGGGCAAGCAAGAGAGCTGTTTAATCTGATGTAAAAATCTTTGATGATGAAAGGAAAATTATATTCTCATGATGATATAATCAGGCTGTAGAAGTGAAGTTCTCATGTGGGTTGTCCTATGTGTGGCCTTCTGCATTGGGCAGTGGATGCAGGACAGGAGATCTTCAAATAAATCTGGTGGAACACAAAATACTGAAAAAAAAAATTCAGCCTAAATCCTGTGTATTCCTTCCCTTTGAGAACATATATGGATAATGTACGAAGTTTCAAAAGAGAAAATGTCTATTGGGTCATGGTTTCAACAATGAAATTGTCACTTCACATAACATTTTGAATTTTGCTTTCACCGTTGCTCATGTACCAGGTCTGAGTAAAGCAGAATGCAGAGTAAGCCTCATCAATAGTTGGGCATTCCATAAGTGGTTTTAAAACCAGTGAAACCCTTTGGACTTAGTGTTTGTATTTAATTGGTTGATTGGTTTTGCAAATTGTTGGTTTTCCTATTTTTAACTTTGTGAGTCAGGGAAGCCCTCACTCATAGTGATTTCGACCTCTCCAAAAGCTCTGAAGTTATTCATGTAACAGCTATTACATGCTATAAGTTTCTCCTATTAAAACTTGAAAGACTAACAGACTCTGCTACTTTTCATCTAAATTCAGTGTTGGGCTAAGTTCAGGGTTGGACTTTTTACAAGTCCTTTGAAATGTGTCCTCCTCTAGTCACTGGTCGTGCTGGAATTTACTTTCTTGTGAAGACAGGATTTGAGCAAATTGACACAAGTACAGTTTGCCACTACTCTGGACACCTGGTTAAATATCGAGTTCCCTAAATGGTGTGTGTTTTACTTTGATCTCTGCTGACACTTTGCTCATCCAGTTAGAACCACAGGGCTACAGGCCATAGCGTTCCAGGCCTAAACAAGAAAATTTCCATTCCGTTTTGGGAGTTCATTCGTCTCTCATAATTACTTTTTCCACAAATGTGTGCTTCAGGAGAGGCCCTGTCCAAATGTGGAGAGGCCCATTTTCATTCACTCACTTTCAGACTTTCTAAGATTTTCAGTTACTAGAGATTTGCCCAGACTTGCCATTGTCAAGGGACAGTGCACTTCACTTGAAATTGTGCAGTATTACTTCATGTGTCTCCGTGGAAATTCCACCAATGGGAAACTCTCGCTGTAGTCATCTCCAAGTGTTGCTGCGTAAGAAAATATAACTAACAAAGGATGTGGTTTCAAGCAGAATGAGGAAAGGAGGGATTATCTTTATTTCAGTGCAGGTTGACCTTTCAAAGAAACAGTAATTCCTATCAAATAAGAGGTAAAATCTTTTGTAAAGAGACATGGACATGACACACTCAACTTGATGTCACTTTTTTTAAAACGCCAAGGGCATTTGAGAAATTCTTGGCTGCTGAATTGTCCCTTTTTGCAAATTTCTCTTAGGTAAGACACTCCAGCTTCTTCAAACCATGGTACAGTTCCTTCCATGTAAAAAAACAAAGCAAAAAACAAAATAAATTAAAACAAAACCCATCAAATTACATTTGAGAGCACACAATTGCTCAGCAGGCCCACTATTCAAGAAACTAGTGGTACAGAATCCTCAGCCTTCAGCCCATGGCCTAAAGTTTTGTCTCTATCATGGCCCCTCAATTCCCTGGCATGTCCACATTAACTCATGAATCTTTACTCATTTCCTCTTCAAATGCACAGGATCCAATATATTTGAACCCTGTTCATCCAAGGCTGTAATCACCCAAGGACACACCAGAGGAAGGGCAGCCACTCCCTTGCCTGGGGCCTTGGAGCTTATCACAATAGAAATGGACACCTGAACAAGGGGAGCCAAAACAAAGAGAGGCATATTCCTAAAGCCTGAAGCACAGAAGCTACCTATAGACCAGTAGTGGGATTTCACAAATTATGTAAGAATCTCTGTGCACATGCTTGGCATGGTCCCTCAGGCCTATAATCCCAGAAATCTGGGGGCTGAGGTGGATGGATCCTTGGGAGTTCCAGTCCATCTTAGGCTACGAATTTATCTCAAGGCCTCTTTCAACAACTACATAAGATGCTGTTTCCAAAAAGAGGACAACATTAAACTACACACACTTGGTCTAGGTCCCTGGGTTCACTACATGAGTTGTGGAGTCTAAATATTCCATGACATGAGAAAATACCTGGGATTTCTAGTGAAAGGGGCATTTGCATCACTTTTCTAAGGGTTTCCCTTTCACCATGTTACAGTTGAATTCTGGGAAAACCTGCTGGTGATAAGGTATTGAGCTAGTACCTCATGTTTAGTGTTCAGGGTTATGCTGGAATGGCTGCAGACCTCCTTGAAATAGCGATTGCAGACAAGTGAACCCCGAGGAAGCTGGATAGTTGAAGCAGGCACTCCAAATATTCATGCACTGCAAGGATTCACTTTCATTTTGGGTCTCATCTTCTGATTGCTGGCTTTTAGTGCTAACTGATACTACCATGGTGGCAGTAATCCAGCAGAGACTGCATGTATGGTTTGCAGGTTTGCTTCCCAAGCCACCAGAAACTTGGCAGAACCCAAATCATTGTGGCATTTTCTTTCCTCGCTTGAAACATTTGTCTTTCTAAGTTTCATAACTGAATAGACTGGGCTAGTCACCTTTGGACCCCATATACCACAAACAGAGCTAAAGACAGAGCCAATTACTTCCCTCCACTCTTCAAAATATGTCAAATTTGCTTGATCACCACAAGTTCAAAGAAAATTCTGAGGCAACTTAGAGAGGTTAATCAAATACTGCATGATTGGAATGGCTGTGGTTGTATGAGGTGGAAAGCTGCAGAGTTGGGCTGAAACTGTTCACAGAAATCCACAGGCTTGTGGTTGCCAGCCAACCACACTGGGCTGAGATTGGCTGAACATCCCTGTGAGGTGGATTTTAGGCTCTAGGTTTGAAAATTTAAAAGACTGTGGTAGTCAAGTTTGGAACCCATAGACCTAAGACTTACCAAAAGGTTTTCCAATGACTTCCCTCCACTTCTCAAAATATGTCAAATTTTATTGATCACTACAACTGTACAAAAAAATTCTGAGGCAACATAGAGAGGCTAATCAAATACTGCATGATTGGAATGGCTGTGGTTGTATGAGGTGGAAAGCTGCAGAGTTGGGCTGAAACAGTTCACAGAAATCCACAAGCTTGTGGTTGCCAGGCAACCACAATGGGCTGTGATTGGCTGAGCACCATTGTGAGCTGGACTTTAGGCTCTAGGATACAAGTGTGCAGTAGGAGACCTGAGTCACAATGCTGGGCGTTGCCATGGAGACCTCAGTGGCACAGAGGAACTTGTAGGGCAAGATTTAAATAGGATGAATATTCTTGGCCTGGTATGCCACAATATTCTCTCTGAAGGCTTCACTGCTCAGAATTTGTGGATGGAAATGCTTGCCAATCTACACATTGATGTACTTTCAATGGGATATTAAATATGCCAGGGCCTGGCAGATGACCTCTGCCATGTCCTATCCTTGAGCATACGCTTTTCCCTTGTCATGTCAGTCATTTGGCTGAGTCCTGTTCCCTAAGCTATTCAGTCAAGACTTGCTGGCATCATTCACCTGCAGTATAAGAGCTTTCTGTGAAATTTCTCAGCAGAAATCCTCTGCAAGCACATAGCTTTGGATATGAGAGACAGTGGTGGAAGTTGAATTTCAAGGGCAGATATTTGAAAACAATGAAACAAGCCCCGAATAAGATCTTTACATGTTTCCCAGATGAATATGTTTGGAAATATGGGGGAAGATGGAGATCAAGGCTGGGAAGAGTGCACACCCATTTCAAGGTACAAAAACCAGGGAAAAACATGGGCAAGCAAGAGAGCTGGTTAATCTGATGTAAAAATCTTTGATGATGAAAGGAAAATTATGTTCTCATGATGATATAATCAGGCTGTAGAAGTGAAGTTCTCATGTGGGTTGTCCTATGTGTGGCCTTCTGCATTGGGCAGTGGATGCAGGACAGGAGATCTTCAAATAAATCTGGTGGAACACAAAATACTGAAAAAAATAATTCAGCCTAAATCCTGTGTATTCCTTCCCTTTGAGAACATATATGGATAATGTATGAAGTTTCAAAAGAGAAAATGTCTATTGGGTCATGGTTTCAACAATGAAATGGTCACTTCACATAACATTTTGAATTTTGCTTTCACCGTTGCTCATGTACCAGGCCTGAGTAAAGCAGAATGCAGAGTAAGCCTCATCAATAGTTGTGCATTCCATAAGTGGTTTTAAAACCAGTGAAACCCTTTGGACTTAGTGTTTGTATTTAATTGGTTGATTGGTTTTGCAAATTGTTTGTTTTCCTATTTTTAACTTTGTGAGTCAGGGAAGCCCTCACTCATAGGGATTTCGACCTCTCCAAAAGCTCTGAAGTTATTCATGTAACAGCTATTACATGCTATAAGTTTCTCCTATTAAAACTTGAAAGACTAACAGACTCTGCTACTTTTCATCTAAATTCAGTGTTGTGCTAAGTTCAGTGTTGGACTTTTTACAAGTCCTTTGAAATGTGTCCTCCTCTAGTCACTGGTCGTGCTGGAATTTACTTTCTTGTGAAGACAGGATTTGAGCAAATTGACACAAGTACAGTTTGCCACTACTCTGGACACCTGGTTAAATATCGAGTTCCCTAAATGGTGTGTGTTTTACTTTGATCTCTGCTGACACTTTGCTCATCCAGTTAGAACCACAGGGCTCCAGGCCATAGCGTTCCAGGCCTAAACAAGAAAATTTCCATTCCGTTTTGGGAGTTCATTCGTCTCTCATAATTACTTTTTCCACAAATGTGTGCTTCAGGAGAGGCCCTGTCCAAATGTGGAGAGGCCCATTTTCATTCACTCACTTTCAGACTTTCTAAGATTTTCAGTTACTAGAGATTTGCCCAGACTTGCCATTGTCAAGGGACAGTGCACTTCACTTGAAATTGTGCAGTATTACTTCATGTGTCTCCGTGGAAATTCCACCAATGGGAAACTCTCGCTGTAGTCATCTCCAAGTGTTGCTGCGTAAGAAAATATAACTAACAAAGGATGTGGTTTCAAGCAGAATGAGGAAAGGAGGGATTATCTTTATTTCAGTGCAGGTTGACCTTTCAAAGAAACAGTAATTCCTATCAAATAAGAGGTAAAATCTTTTGTAAAGAGACATGGACATGACACACTCAACTTGATGTCACTTTTTTTAAAACGCCAAGGGCATTTGAGAAATTCTTGGCTGCTGAATTGTCCCTTTTTGCAAATTTCTCTTAGGTAAGACACTCCAGCTTCTTCAAACCATGGTACAGTTCCTTCCATGTAAAAAAACAAAGCAAAAAACAAAATAAATTAAAACAAAACCCATCAAATTACATTTGAGAGCACACAATTGCTCAGCAGGCCCACTATTCAAGAAGCTAGTGGTACAGAATCCTCAGCCTTCAGCCCATGGCCTAAAGTTTTGTCTCTATCATGGCCCCTCAATTCCCTGGCATGTCCACATTAACTCATGAATCTTTACTCATTTCCTCTTCAAATGCACAGGATCCAATATATTTGAACCCTGTTCATCCAAGGCTGTAATCACCCAAGGACACACCAGAGGAAGGGCAGCCACTCCCTTTCCTGGGGCCTTGGAGCTTATCACAATAGAAATGGACACCTGAACAAGGGGAGCCAAAACAAAGAGAGGCATATTCCTAAAGCCTGAAGCACAGAAGCTACCTATAGACCAGTAGTGGGATTTCACAAATTATGTAAGAATCTCTGTGCACATGCTTGGCATGGTCCCTCAGGCCTATAATCCCAGAAATCTGGGGGCTGAGGTGGATGGATCCTTGGGAGTTCCAGTCCATCTTAGGCTACGAATTTATCTCAAGGCCTCTTTCAACAACTACATAAGATGCTGTTTCCAAAAAGAGGACAACATTAAACTACACACACTTGGTCTAGGTCCCTGGGTTCACTACATGAGTTGTGGAGTCTAAATATTCCATGACATGAGAAAATACCTGGGATTTCTAGTGAAAGGGGCATTTGCATCACTTTTCTAAGGGTTTCCCTTTCACCATGTTACAGTTGAATTCTGGGAAAACCTGCTGGTGATAAGGTATTGAGCTAGTACCTCATGTTTAGTGTTCAGGGTTATGCTGGAATGGCTGCAGACCTCCTTGAAATAGCGATTGCAGACAAGTGAACCCCGAGGAAGCTGGATAGTTGAAGCAGGCACTCCAAATATTCATGCACTGCAAGGATTCACTTTCATTTTGGGTCTCATCTTCTGATTGCTGGCTTTTAGTGCTAACTGATACTACCATGGTGGCAGTAATCCAGCAGAGACTGCATGTATGGTTTGCAGGTTTGCTTCCCAAGCCACCAGAAACTTGGCAGAACCCAAATCATTGTGGCATTTTCTTTCCTCGCTTGAAACATTTGTCTTTCTAAGTTTCATAACTGAATAGACTGGGCTAGTCACCTTTGGACCCCATATACCACAAACAGAGCTAAAGACAGAGCCAATTACTTCCCTCCACTCTTCAAAATATGTCAAATTTGCTTGATCACCACAAGTTCAAAGAAAATTCTGAGGCAACTTAGAGAGGTTAATCAAATACTGCATGATTGGAATGGCTGTGGTTGTATGAGGTGGAAAGCTGCAGAGTTGGGCTGAAACTGTTCACAGAAATCCACAGGCTTGTGGTTGCCAGCCAACCACACTGGGCTGAGATTGGCTGAACATCCCTGTGAGGTGGATTTTAGGCTCTAGGTTTGAAAATTTAAAAGACTGTGGTAGTCAAGTTTGGAACCCATAGACCTAAGACTTACCAAAAGGTTTTCCAATGACTTCCCTCCACTTCTCAAAATATGTCAAATTTTATTGATCACTACAACTGTACAAAAAAATTCTGAGGCAACATAGAGAGGCTAATCAAATACTGCATGATTGGAATGGCTGTGGTTGTATGAGGTGGAAAGCTGCAGAGTTGGGCTGAAACAGTTCACAGAAATCCACAAGCTTGTGGTTGCCAGGCAACCACAATGGGCTGTGATTGGCTGAGCACCATTGTGAGCTGGACTTTAGGCTCTAGGATACAAGTGTGCAGTAGGAGACCTGAGTCACAATGCTGGGCGTTGCCATGGAGACCTCAGTGGCACAGAGGAACTTGTAGGGCAAGATTTAAATAGGATGAATATTCTTGGCCTGGTATGCCACAATATTCTCTCTGAAGGCTTCACTGCTCAGAATTTGTGGATGGAAATGCTTGCCAATCTACACATTGATGTACTTTCAATGGGATATTAAATATGCCAGGGCCTGGCAGATGACCTCTGCCATGTCCTATCCTTGAGCATACGCTTTTCCCTTGTCATGTCAGTCATTTGGCTGAGTCCTGTTCCCTAAGCTATTCAGTCAAGACTTGCTGGCATCATTCACCTGCAGTATAAGAGCTTTCTGTGAAATTTCTCAGCAGAAATCCTCTGCAAGCACATAGCTTTGGATATGAGAGACAGTGGTGGAAGTTGAATTTCAAGGGCAGATATTTGAAAACAATGAAACAAGCCCCGAATAAGATCTTTACATGTTTCCCAGATGAATATGTTTGGAAATATGGGGGAAGATGGAGATCAAGGCTGGGAAGAGTGCACACCCATTTCAAGGTACAAAAACCAGGGAAAAACATGGGCAAGCAAGAGAGCTGGTTAATCTGATGTAAAAATCTTTGATGATGAAAGGAAAATTATGTTCTCATGATGATATAATCAGGCTGTAGAAGTGAAGTTCTCATGTGGGTTGTCCTATGTGTGGCCTTCTGCATTGGGCAGTGGATGCAGGACAGGAGATCTTCAAATAAATCTGGTGGAACACAAAATACTGAAAAAAATAATTCAGCCTAAATCCTGTGTATTTCTTCCCTTTGAGAACATATATGGATAATGTATGAAGTTTCAAAAGAGAAAATGTCTATTGGGTCATGGTTTCAACAATGAAATGGTCACTTCACATAACATTTTGAATTTTGCTTTCACCGTTGCTCATGTACCAGGCCTGAGTAAAGCAGAATGCAGAGTAAGCCTCATCAATAGTTGTGCATTCCATAAGTGGTTTTAAAACCAGTGAAACCCTTTGGACTTAGTGTTTGTATTTAATTGGTTGATTGGTTTTGCAAATTGTTTGTTTTCCTATTTTTAACTTTGTGAGTCAGGGAAGCCCTCACTCATAGGGATTTCGACCTCTCCAAAAGCTCTGAAGTTATTCATGTAACAGCTATTACATGCTATAAGTTTCTCCTATTAAAACTTGAAAGACTAACAGACTCTGCTACTTTTCATCTAAATTCAGTGTTGTGCTAAGTTCAGTGTTGGACTTTTTACAAGTCCTTTGAAATGTGTCCTCCTCTAGTCACTGGTCGTGCTGGAATTTACTTTCTTGTGAAGACAGGATTTGAGCAAATTGACACAAGTACAGTTTGCCACTACTCTGGACACCTGGTTAAATATCGAGTTCCCTAAATGGTGTGTGTTTTACTTTGATCTCTGCTGACACTTTGCTCATCCAGTTAGAACCACAGGGCTCCAGGCCATAGCGTTCCAGGCCTAAACAAGAAAATTTCCATTCCGTTTTGGGAGTTCATTCGTCTCTCATAATTACTTTTTCCACAAATGTGTGCTTCAGGAGAGGCCCTGTCCAAATGTGGAGAGGCCCATTTTCATTCACTCACTTTCAGACTTTCTAAGATTTTCAGTTACTAGAGATTTGCCCAGACTTGCCATTGTCAAGGGACAGTGCACTTCACTTGAAATTGTGCAGTATTACTTCATGTGTCTCCGTGGAAATTCCACCAATGGGAAACTCTCGCTGTAGTCATCTCCAAGTGTTGCTGCGTAAGAAAATATAACTAACAAAGGATGTGGTTTCAAGCAGAATGAGGAAAGGAGGGATTATCTTTATTTCAGTGCAGGTTGACCTTTCAAAGAAACAGTAATTCCTATCAAATAGGAGGTAAAATCTTTTGTAAAGAGACATGGACATGACACACTCAACTTGATGTCACTTTTTTTAAAACGCCAAGGGCATTTGAGAAATTCTTGGCTGCTGAATTGTCCCTTTTTGCAAATTTCTCTTAGGTAAGACACTCCAGCTTCTTCAAACCATGGTACAGTTCCTTCCATGTAAAAAACCAAAGCAAAAAACAAAATAAATTAAAACAAAACCCATCAAATTACATTTGAGAGCACACAATTGCTCAGCAGGCCCACTATTCAAGAAGCTAGAGGTACAGAATCCTCAGCCTTCAGCCCATGGCCTGAAGTTTTGTCTCTATCATGGCCCCTCAATTCCCTGGCATGTCCACATTAACTCATGAATCTTTACTCATTTCCTCTTCAAATGCACAGGATTCAATATATTTGAACCCTGTTCACCTGGGCTGTAATCATCCAAGGACACACCAGAGGAAGGGCAGCCACTCCCTTGCCTGGGGCCTTGGAGCTTATCACAATAGAAATGGACACCTGAACAAGGGGAGCCAAAACAAAGAGAGGCATATTCCTAAAGCCTGAAGCACAGAAGCTACCTATAGACCAGTAGTGGGATTTCACAAATTATGTAAGAATCTCTGTGCACATGCTTGGCATTGTCCCTCATGCCTATAATCCCAGCAATCTGGGGGCTGAGGTGGATGGATCCTTGGGAGTTCCAGTCCATCTTGGGCTACGAATTTATCTCAAGGCCTCTTTCAACAACTACATAAGATGCTGTTTCCAAAAAGAGGACAACATTAAACTAGACACACTTGGTCTAGGTCCCTGGGTTCACTACATGAGTTGTGGAGTCTAAATATTCCATATCATGAGAAAATACCTGGGATTTCTAGTGAAAGGGGCATTTGCATCCCTTTTCTAAGGGTTTCCCTTTCACCATGTTACAGTTGAATTCTGGGAAAACCTGCTGGTGATAAGGTTTTGAGCTAGTACCTCATGTTTAGTGTTCAGGGTTATGCTGGAATGGCTGCAGACCTCCTTGAAATAGCAATTGCAGACAAGTGAACCCCGAGGAAGCTGGATAGTTGAAGCAGGCACTCCAAATATTCATGCACTGCAAGGATTCACTTTCATTTTGGGTCTCATCTTCTGGTTGCTGGCTTTTAGTGCTAACTGATACTACCATGGTGGCAGTAATCCAGCAGAGACTGCATGTATGGTTTGCAGGTTTGCTTCCCAAGCCACCAGAAACTTGGCAGAACCCAAATCATTGTGGCATTTTCTTTCCTCCCTTGAAACATTTGGCTTTCTACCTTTGATAACTGAATAGACTGGGCTAGTCACCTTTGGACCCCATATACCACAAACAGAGCTAAAGACAGAGCCAATTACTTCCCTCCACTTGTCAAAATATGTCAAATTTGCTTGATCACCACAAGTTCAAAGAAAATTCTGAGGCAACTTAGAGAGGTGAAGCAAATACTGCATGATTGGAATGGCTGTGGTTGTATAAGGTGGAAAGCTGCAGAGTTGGGCTGAAACTGTTCACAGAAATCCACAGGCTTGTGGTTGCCAGGCAACCACACTGGGCGGAGATTGGCTGAACATCCCTGTGAGGTGGATTTTAGGCTCTAGGTTTGAAAATTTAAAAGACTGGGATAGTCAAGTTTGGAACCCATAGATCTCAGACATACCAAAAGGTTTTCCAATGACTTCCCTCCACTTCTCAAAATATGTCAAATTTTCTTGATCACTACAAATTTAAAAAAAAATTCTGAGGCAACATAGAGAGGCTAATCAAATACTGCATGATTGGAATGGCTGTGGTTGTATGAGGTGGAAAGCTGCAGAGTTGGGCTGAAACAGTTCACAGAAATCCACAAGCTTGTGGTTGCCAGGCAACCACAATGGGCTGTGATTGGCTGAGCACCATTGTGAGCTGGACTTTAGGTTCTAGGATACAAGTGTGCAGTAGGAGACCTGAGTCACAATGCTGGGCGTTGCCATGGAGACCTCAGTGTCACAGAGGACCTTGTAGGGCAAGATTTAAATAGGATGAATATTCTTGGCCTGGTATGCCACAATATTCTCTCTGAAGGCTTCACTGCTCAGAATTTGTGGATGGAAATGCTTGCCAATCTACACATTGATGTACTTTCAATGGGATATTAAATATGCCAGGGCCTGGCAGATGACCTCTGCCATGTCCTATCCTTGAGCATACGCTTTTCCCTTGTCATGTCAGTCATTTGGCTGAGTCCTGTTCCCTAAGCTATTCAGTCAAGACTTGCTGGCATCATTCACCTGCAGTATAAGAGCTTTCTGTGAAATTTCTCAGCAGAAATCCTCTGCAAGCACATAGCTTTGGATATGAGAGACAGTGGTGGAAGTTGAATTTCAAGGGCAGATATTTGAAAACAATGAAACAAGCCCCGAATAAGATCTTTACATGTTTCCCAGATGAATATGTTTGGAAATATGGGGGAAGATGGAGATCAAGGCTGGGAAGAGTGCACACCCATTTCAAGGTACAAAAACCAGGGAAAAACATGGGCAAGCAAGAGAGCTGGTTAATCTGATGTAAAAATCTTTGATGATGAAAGGAAAATTATATTCTCATGATGATATAATCAGGCTGTAGAAGTGAAGTTCTCATGTGGGTTGTCCTATGTGTGGCCTTCTGCATTGGGCAGTGGATGCAGGACAGGAGATCTTCAAATAAATCTGGTGGAACACAAAATACTGAAAAAAAAAATTCAGCCTAAATCCTGTGTATTCCTTCCCTTTGAGAACATATATGGATAATGTACGAAGTTTCAAAAGAGAAAATGTCTATTGGGTCATGGTTTCAACAATGAAATTGTCACTTCACATAACATTTTGAATTTTGCTTTCACCGTTGCTCATGTACCAGGTCTGAGTAAAGCAGAATGCAGAGTAAGCCTCATCAACAGTTGTGCATTCCATAAGTGGTTTTAAAACCAGTGAAACCCTTTGGACTTAGTGTTTGTATTTAATTGGTTGATTGGTTTTGCAAATTGTTTGTTTTCCTATTTTTAACTTTGTGAGTCAGGGAAGCCCTCACTCATAGTGATTTCGACCTCTCCAAAAGCTCTGAAGTTATTCATGTAACAGCTATTACATGCTATAAGTTTCTCCTATTAAAACTTGAAAGACTAACAGACTCTGCTACTTTTCATCTAAATTCAGTGTTGGGCTAAGTTCAGGGTTGGACTTTTTACAAGTCCTTTGAAATGTGTCCTCCTCTAGTCACTGGTCGTGCTGGAATTTACTTTCTTGTGAAGACAGGATTTGAGCAAATTGACACAAGTACAGTTTCCCACTACTCTGGACACCTGGTTAAATATCGAGTTCCCTAAATGGTGTGTGTTTTACTTTGATCTCTGCTGACACTTTGCTCATCCAGTTAGAACCACAGGGCTCCAGGCCATAGCGTTCCAGGCCTAAACAAGAAAATTTCCATTCCGTTTTGGGAGTTCATTCGTCTCTCATAATTACTTTTTCCACAAATGTGTGCTTCAGGAGAGGCCCTGTCCAAATGTGGAGAGGCCCATTTTCATTCACTCACTTTCAGACTTTCTAAGATTTTCAGTTACTAGAGATTTGCCCAGACTTGCCATTGTCAAGGGACAGTGCACTTCACTTGAAATTGTGCAGTATTACTTCATGTGTCTCCGTGGAAATTCCACCAATGGGAAACTCTCGCTGTAGTCATCTCCAAGTGTTGCTGCGTAAGAAAATATAACTAACAAAGGATGTGGTTTCAAGCAGAATGAGGAAAGGAGGGATTATCTTTATTTCAGTGCAGGTTGACCTTTCAAAGAAACAGTAATTCCTATCAAATAGGAGGTAAAATCTTTTGTAAAGAGACATGGACATGACACACTCAACTTGATGTCACTTTTTTTAAAACGCCAAGGGCATTTGAGAAATTCTGGGCTGCTGAATTGTCCCTTTTTGCAAATTTCTCTTAGGTAAGACACTCCAGCTTCTTCAAACCATGGTACAGTTCCTTCCATGTAAAAAACCAAAGCAAAAAACAATATAAATTAAAACAAAACCCATCAAATTACATTTGAGAGCACACAATTGCTCAGCAGGCCCACTATTCAAGAAGCTAGAGGTACAGAATCCTCAGCCTTCAGCCCATGGCCTGAAGTTTTGTCTCTATCATGGCCCCTCAATTCCCTGGCATGTCCACATTAACTCATGAATCTTTACTCATTTCCTCTTCAAATGCACAGGATCCAATATATTTGAACCCTGTTCATCCAAGGCTGTAATCACCCAAGGACACACCAGAGGAAGGGCAGCCACTCCCTTGCCTGGGGCCTTGGAGCTTATCACAATAGAAATGGACACATGAACAAGGGGAGCCAAAACAAAGAGAGGCATATTCCTAAAGCCTGAAGCACAGAAGCTACCTATAGACCAGTAGTGGGATTTCACAAATTATGTAAGAATCTCTGTGCACATGCTTGGCATGGTCCCTCATGCCTATAATCCCAGCAATCTGGGGGCTGAGGTGGATGGATCCTTGGGAGTTCCAGTCCATCTTGGGCTACGAATTTATCTCAAGGCCTCTTTCAACAACTACATAAGATGCTGTTTCCAAAAAGAGGACAACATTAAACTACACACACTTGGTCTAGGTCCCTGGGTTCACTACATGAGTTGTGGAGTCTAAATATTCCATGACATGAGAAAATACCTGGGATTTCTAGTGAAAGGGGCATTTGCATCCCTTTTCTAAGGGTTTCCCTTTCACCATGTTACAGTTGAATTCTGGGAAAACCTGCTGGTGATAAGGTATTGAGCTAGTACCTCATGTTTAGTGTTCAGGGTTATGCTGGAATGGCTGCAGACCTCCTTGAAATAGCGATTGCAGACAAGTGAACCCCGAGGAAGCTGGATAGTTGAAGCAGGCACTCCAAATATTCATGCACTGCAAGGATTCACTTTCATTTTGGGTCTCATCTTCTGATTGCTGGCTTTTAGTGCTAACTGATACTACCATGGTGGCAGTAATCCAGCAGAGACTGCATGTATGGTTTGCAGGTTTGCTTCCCAAGCCACCAGAAACTTGGCAGAACCCAAATCATTGTGGCATTTTCTTTCCTCGCTTGAAACATTTGTCTTTCTAAGTTTCATAACTGAATAGACTGGGCTAGTCACCTTTGGACCCCATATACCACAAACAGAGCTAAAGACAGAGCCAATTACTTCCCTCCACTCTTCAAAATATGTCAAATTTGCTTGATCACCACAAGTTCAAAGAAAATTCTGAGGCAACTTAGAGAGGTTAATCAAATACTGCATGATTGGAATGGCTGTGGTTGTATGAGGTGGAAAGCTGCAGAGTTGGGCTGAAACTGTTCACAGAAATCCACAGGCTTGTGGTTGCCAGCCAACCACACTGGGCTGAGATTGGCTGAACATCCCTGTGAGGTGGATTTTAGGCTCTAGGTTTGAAAATTTAAAAGACTGTGGTAGTCAAGTTTGGAACCCATAGACCTAAGACTTACCAAAAGGTTTTCCAATGACTTCCCTCCACTTCTCAAAATATGTCAAATTTTCTTGATCACTACAACTGTACAAAAAAATTCTGAGGCAACATAGAGAGGCTAATCAAATACTGCATGATTGGAATGGCTGTGGTTGTATGAGGTGGAAAGCTGCAGAGTTGGGCTGAAACAGTTCACAGAAATCCACAAGCTTGTGGTTGCCAGGCAACCACAATGGGCTGTGATTGGCTGAGCACCATTGTGAGCTGGACTTTAGGCTCTAGGATACAAGTGTGCAGTAGGAGACCTGAGTCACAATGCTGGGCGTTGCCATGGAGACCTCAGTGGCACAGAGGAACTTGTAGGGCAAGATTTAAATAGGATGAATATTCTTGGCCTGGTATGCCACAATATTCTCTCTGAAGGCTTCACTGCTCAGAATTTGTGGATGGAAATGCTTGCCAATCTACACATTGATGTACTTTCAATGGGATATTAAATATGCCAGGGCCTGGCAGATGACCTCTGCCATGTCCTATCCTTGAGCATACGCTTTTCCCTTGTCATGTCAGTCATTTGGCTGAGTCCTGTTCCCTAAGCTATTCAGTCAAGACTTGCTGGCATCATTCACCTGCAGTATAAGAGCTTTCTGTGAAATTTCTCAGCAGAAATCCTCTACAAGCACATAGCTTTGGATATGAGAGACAGTGGTGGAAGTTGAATTTCAAGGGCAGATATTGGAAAACAATGAAACAAGCCCCGAATAAGATCTTTACATGTTTCCCAGATGAATATGTTTGGAAATATGGGGGAAGATGAAGATCAAGGCTGGGAAGAGTGCACACCCATTTCAAGGTACAAAAACCAGGGAAAAACATGGGCAAGCAAGAGAGCTGGTTAATCTGATGTAAAAATCTTTGATGATGAAAGGAAAATTATATTCTCATGATGATATAATCAGGCTGTAGACGTGAAGTTTTCATGTGGGTTTTTCTATGTGTGGCCTTCTGCATTGGGCAGTGGATGCAGGACAGGAGATCTGCAAATAAATCTGGTGGAACACAAAATACTGAAAAAAATAATTCAGCCTAAATCCTGTGTATTCCTTCCCTTTGAGAACATATATGGATAATGTACGAAGTTTCAAAAGAGAAAATGTCTATTGGGTCATGGTTTCAACAATGAAATGGTCACTTCACATAACATTTTGAATTTTGCTTTCACCGTTGCTCATGTACCAGGCCTGAGTAAAGCAGAATGCAGAGTAAGCCTCATCAATAGTTGTGCATTCCATAAGTGGTTTTAAAACCAGTGAAATCCTTTGGAATTAGTGTTTGTATTTAATTGGTTGATTGGTTTTGCAAATTGCTTGTTTTACTATTTTTAACTTTGTGAGTCAGGGAAGCCCTCACTCATAGGGATTTCGACCTCTCCAAAAGCTCTGAAGTTATTCATGTAACAGCTATTACATGCTATAAGTTTCTCCTATTAAAACTTGAAAGACTAACAGACTCTGCTACTTTTCATCTAAATTCAGTGTTGTGCTAAGTTCAGGGTTGGACTTTTTACAAGTCCTTTGAAATGTGTCCTCCTCTAGTCACTGGTCGTGCTGGAATTTACTTTCTTGTGAAGACAGGATTTGAGCAAATTGACACAAGTACAGTTTGCCACTACTCTGGACACCTGGTTAAATATCGAGTTCCCTAAATGGTGTGTGTTTTACTTTGATCTCTGCTGACACTTTGCTCATCCAGTTAGAACCACAGGGCTCCAGGCCATAGCGTTCCAGGCCTAAACAAGAAAATTTCCATTCCGTGTTGGGAGTTCATTTGTCTCTCATAATTACTTTTTCCACAAATGTGTGCTTCAGTAGAGGCCCTGTCCAAATGTGGAGAGGCCCATTTTCATTCACTCACTTTCAGACTTTCTAAGATTTTCAGTTACTAGAGATTTGCCCAGACTTGCCATTGTCAAGGGACAGTGCACTTCACTTGAAATTGTGCAGTATTACTTCATGTGTCTCCGTGGAAATTCCACCAATGGGAAACTCTCGCTGTAGTCATCTCCAAGTGTTGCTGCGTAAGAAAATATAACTAACAAAGGATGTGGTTTCAAGCAGACTGAGGAAAGGAGCGATTATCTTTATTTCAGTGCAGGTTGACCTTTCAAAGAAACAGTAATTCCTAACAAAAGAGGTAAAATCTTTTGTAAAGAGACATGGACATGACACACTCAACTTTATGTCACTTTTTTTAAAACGCCAAGGGCATTTGAGAAATTCTTGGCTGCTGAATTGTCCCTTTTTGCAAATTTCTCTTAGGTAAGACACTCCAGCTTCTTCAAACCATGGTACAGTTCCTTCCATGTAAAAAACCAAAGCAAAAAACAAAATAAATTAAAACAAAACCCATCAAATTACATTTGAGAACACACAAATGCTCAGCAGGCCCACTATTCAAGAAGCTAGAGGTACAGAATCCTCAGCCTTCAGCCCATGGCCTGAAGTTTTGTCTCTATCATGGCCCCTCAATTACCTGGCATGTCCACATTAACTCATGAATCTTTACTCATTTCCTCTTCAAATGCACAGGATCCAATATATTTGAACCCTGTTCACCTGGGCTGTAATCATCCAAGGACACACCAGAGGAAGTGCAGCCACTCCCTTGCCTGGGGCCTTGGAGCTTATCACAATAGAAATGGACACCTGAACAAGGGGAGCCAAAACAAAGAGAGGCATATTCCTAAAGCCTGAAGCACAGAAGCTACCTATAGACCAGTAGTGGGATTTCACAAATTATGTAAGAATCTCTGTGCACATGCTTGGCATGGTCCCTCATGCCTATAATCCCAGCAATCTAGGGGCTGAGGTGGATGGATCCTTGGGAGTTCCAGTCCATCTTGGGCTACAAATTTATCTCAAGTCCTCTTTCAACAACTACATAAGATGCTGTTTCCAAAAAGAGGACAACATTAAACTAGACACACTTGGTCTAGGTCCCTGGGTTCACTACATGAGTTGTGGAGTCTAAATATTCCATGTCATGAGAAAATACCTGGGATTTCTAGTGAAAGGGGCATTTGCATCCCTTTTCTAAGGGTTTCCCTTTCACCATGTTACAGTTGAATTCTGGGAAAACCTGCTGGTGATAAGGTTTTGAGCTAGTACCTCATGTTTAGTGTTCAGGGTTATGCTGGAATGGCTGCAGACCTCCTTGAAATAGCGATTGCAGACAAGTGAACCCCGAGGAAGCTGGATAGTTGAAGCAGGCACTCCAAATATTCATGCACTGCAAGGATTCACTTTCATTTTGGGTCTCATCTTCTGGTTGCTGGCTTTTAGTGCTAACTGATACTACCATGGTGGCAGTAATCCAGCAGAGACTGCATGTATGGTTTGCAGATTTGCTTCCCAAGCCACCAGAAATTTGGCAGAACCCAAATCATTGTGGCATTTTCTTTCCTCCCTTGAAACATTTGGCTTTCTAAGTTTGATAACTGAATAGACTGGGCTAGTCACCTTTGGACCCCATATACCACAAACAGAGCTAAAGACAGAGCCAATTACTTCCCTCCACTTGTCAAAATATGTCAAATTTGCTTGATCACCACAAGTTCAAAGAAAATTCTGAGGCAAATTAGAGAGGTGAAGCAAATACTGCTTGATTGGAATGGCTGTGGTTGTATGAGGTGGAAAGTTGCAGAGTTGGGCTGAAACTGTTCACAGAAATCCACAGGCTTGTGGTTGCCAGGCAACCACACTGGGCTGAGATTGGCTGAACATCCCTGTGAGGTGGATTTTAGGCTCTAGGTGTGAAAAGTTAAAAGACTGGGATAGTCAAGTTTGTAACCCATAGACCTCAGACATACCAAAAGGTTTTCCAATTACTTCCCTCCACTTCTCAAAATATGTCAAATTTTCTTGATCACTACAACTGTAAAAAAAATTCTGAGGCAACATAGAGAGGCTAATCAAATACTGCATGATTGGAATGGCTGTGGTTGTATGAGGTGGAAAGCTGCAGAGTTGGGCTGAAACAGTTCACAGAAATCCACAAGCTAGTGGTTGCCAGGCAACCACAATGGGCTGTGATTGGCTGAGCACCATTGTGAGCTGGACTTTAGGCTCTAGGATACAAGTGTGCAGTAGGAGACCTGAGTCACAATGCTGGGCGTTGCCATGGAGACCTCAGTGGCACAGAGGACCTTGTAGGGCAAGATTTAAATAGGATGAATATTCTTGGCCTGGTATGCCACAATATTCTCTCTCAAGGCTTCACTGCTCAGAATTAGTGGATGGAAATGCTTTCCAATCTACACATTGATGTACTTTCAATGGGATATTAAATATGCCAGGGCCTGGCAGATGACCTCTGCCATGTCCTATCCTTGAGCATACGCTTTTCCCTTGTCATGTCAGTCATTTGGCTGAGTCCTGTTACCTAAGCTATTCAGTCAAGACTTGCTGGCATCATTCACCTGCAGTATAAGAGCTTTCTGTGAAATTTCTCAGCAGAAATCCTCTGCAAGCACATAGCTTTGGATATGAGAGACAGTGGTGGAAGTTGAATTTCAAGGGCAGATATTTGAAAACAATGAAACAAGCCCCGAATAAGATCTTTACATGTTTCCCAGATGAATATGTTTGGAAATATGGGGGAAGATGGAGATCAAGGCTGGGAAGAGTGCACACCCATTTCAAGGTACAAAAACCAGGGAAAAACATGGGCAAGCAAGAGAGCTGGTTAATCTGATGTAAAAATCTTTGATGATGAAAGGAAAATTATATTCTCATGATGATATAATCAGGCTGTAGAAGTGAAGTTCTCATGTGGGTTGTCCTATGTGTGGCCTTCTGCATTGGGCAGTGGATGCAGGACAGGAGATCTTCAAATAAATCTGGTGGAACACAAAATACTGAAAAAAAAAATTCAGCCTAAATCCTGTGTATTCCTTCCCTTTGAGAACATATATGGATAATGTACGAAGTTTCAAAAGAGAAAATGTCTATTGGGTCATGGTTTCAACAATGAAATGGTCACTTCACATAACATTTTGAATTTTGCTTTCACCGTTGCTCATGTACCAGGCCTGAGTAAAGCAGAATGCAGAGTAAGCCTCATCAATAGTTGTGCATTCCATAAGTGGTTTTAAAACCAGTGAAACCCTTTGGACTTAGTGTTTGTATTTAATTGGTTGATTGGTTTTGCAAATTGTTTGTTTTCCTATTTTTAACTTTGTGAGTCAGGGAAGCCCTCACTCATAGTGATTTCGACCTCTCCAAAAGCTCTGAAGTTATTCATGTAACAGCTATTACATGCTATAAGTTTCTCCTATTAAAACTTGAAAGACTAACAGACTCTGCTACTTTTCATCTAAATTCAGTGTTGGGCTAAGTTCAGGGTTGGACTTTTTACAAGTCCTTTGAAATGTGTCCTCCTCTAGTCACTGGTCGTGCTGGAATTTACTTTCTTGTGAAGACAGGATTTGAGCAAATTGACACAAGTACAGTTTCCCACTACTCTGGACACCTGGTTAAATATCGAGTTCCCTAAATGGTGTGTGTTTTACTTTGATCTCTGCTGACACTTTGCTCATCCAGTTAGAACCACAGGGCTCCAGGCCATAGCGTTCCAGGCCTAAACAAGAAAATTTCCATTCCCTTTTGGGAGTTCATTCGTCTCTCATAATTACTTTTTCCACAAATGTGTGCTTCAGGAGAGGCCCTGTCCAAATGTGGAGAGGCCCATTTTCATTCACTCACTTTCAGACTTTCTAAGATTTTCAGTTACTAGAGATTTGCCCAGACTTGCCATTGTCAAGGGACAGTGCACTTCACTTGAAATTGTGCAGTATTACTTCATGTGTCTCCGTGGAAATTCCACCAATGGGAAACTCTCGCTGTAGTCATCTCAAAGTGTTGCTGCGTAAGAAAATATAACTAACAAAGGATGTGGTTTCAAGCAGAATGAGGAAAGGAGGGATTATCTTTATTTCAGTGCAGGTTGACCTTTCAAAGAAACAGTAATTCCTATCAAATAGGAGGTAAAATCTTTTGTAAAGAGACATGGACATGACACACTCAACTTGATGTCACATTTTTTAAAACGCGAAGGGCATTTGAGAAATTCTTGGCTGCTGAATTGTCCCTTTTTGCAAATTTCTCTTAGGTAAGACACTCCAGCTTCTTCAAACCATGGTACAGTTCCTTCCATGTAAAAAACCAAAGCAAAAAACAAAATAAATTAAAACAAAACCCATCAAATTACATTTGAGAGCACAAAATTGCTCAGCAGGCCCACTATTCAAGAAGCTAGAGGTACAGAATCCTCAGCCTTCAGCCCATGGCCTGAAGTTTTGTCTCTATCATGGCCCCTCAATTCCCTGGCATGTCCACATTAACTCATGAATCTTTACTCATTTCCTCTTCAAATGCACAGGATCCAATATATTTGAACCCTGTTCATCCAAGGCTGTAATCACCCAAGGACACACCAGAGGAAGGGCAGCCACTCCCTTGCCTGGGGCCTTGGAGCTTATCACAATAGAAATGGACACATGAACAAGGGGAGCCAAAACAAAGAGAGGCATATTCGTAAAGCCTGAAGCACAGAAGCTACCTATAGACCAGTAGTGGGATTTCACAAATTATGTAAGAATCTCTGTGCACATGCTTGGCATGGTCCCTCATGCCTATAATCCCAGCAATCTGGGGGCTGAGGTGGATGGATCCTTGGGAGTTCCAGTCCATCTTGGGCTACGAATTTATCTCAAGGCCTCTTTCAACAACTACATAAGATGCTGTTTCCAAAAAGAGGACAACATTAAACTACACACACTTGGTCTAGGTCCCTGGGTTCACTACATGAGTTGTGGAGTCTAAATATTCCATGCCATGAGAAAATACCTGGGATTTCTAGTGAAAGGGGCATTTGCATCCCTTTTCTAAGGGTTTCCCTTTCACCATGTTACAGTTGAATTCTGGGAAAACCTGCTGGTGATAAGGTATTGAGCTAGTACCTCATGTTTAGTGTTCAGGGTTATGCTGGAATGGCTGCAGACCTCCTTGAAATAGCGATTGCAGACAAGTGAACCCCGAGGAAGCTGGATAGTTGAAGCAGGCACTCCAAATATTCATGCACTGCAAGGATTCACTTTCATTTTGGGTCTCATCTTCTGATTGCTGGCTTTTAGTGCTAACTGATACTACCATGGTGGCAGTAATCCAGCAGAGACTGCATGTATGGTTTGCAGGTTTGCTTCCCAAGCCACCAGAAACTTGGCAGAACCCAAATCATTGTGGCATTTTCTTTCCTCGCTTGAAACATTTGTCTTTCTAAGTTTCATAACTGAATAGACTGGGCTAGTCACCTTTGGACCCCATATACCACAAACAGAGCTAAAGACAGAGCCAATTACTTCCCTCCACTCTTCAAAATATGTCAAATTTGCTTGATCACCACAAGTGCAAAGAAAATTCTGAGGCAACTTAGAGAGGTTAATCAAATACTGCATGATTGGAATGGCTGTGGTTGTATGAGGTGGAAAGCTGCAGAGTTGGGCTGAAACTGTTCACAGAAATCCACAGGCTTGTGGTTGCCAGGCAACCACACTGGGCTGAGATTGGCTGAACATCCCTGTGAGGTGGATTTTAGGCTCTAGGTTTGAAAATTTAAAAGACTGTGGTAGTCAAGTTTGGAACCCATAGACCTAAGACTTACCAAAAGGTTTTCCAATGACTTCCCTCCACTTCTCAAAATATGTCAAATTTTCTTGATCACTACAACTGTACAAAAAAATTCTGAGGCAACATAGAGAGGCTAATCAAATACTGCATGATTGGAATGGCTGTGGTTGTATGAGGTGGAAAGCTGCAGAGTTGGGCTGAAACAGTTCACAGAAATCCACAAGCTTGTGGTTGCCAGGCAACCACAATGGGCTGTGATTGGCTGAGCACCATTGTGAGCTGGACTTTAGGCTCTAGGATACAAGTGTGCAGTAGGAGACCTGAGTCACAATGCTGGGCGTTGCCATGGAGACCTCAGTGGCACAGAGGAACTTGTAGGGCAAGATTTAAATAGGATGAATATTCTTGGCCTGGTATGCCACAATATTCTCTCTGAAGGCTTCACTGCTCAGAATTTGTGGATGGAAATGCTTGCCAATCTACACATTGATGTACTTTCAATGGGATATTAAATATGCCAGGGCCTGGCAGATGACCTCTGCCATGTCCTATCCTTGATCATACACTTTTCCCTTGTCATGTCAGTCATTTGGCTGAGTCCTGTTCCCTAAGCTATTCAGTCAAGACTTGCTGGCATCATTCACCTGCAGTATAAGAGCTTTCTGTGAAATTTCTCAGCAGAAATCCTCTGCTAGCACATAGCTTTGGATATGAGAGACAGTGGTGGAAGTTGAATTTCAAGGGCAGATATTTGAAAACAATGAAACAAGCCCCGAATAAGATCTTTACATGTTTCCCAGATGAATATGTTTGGAAATATGGGGGAAGATGGAGATCAAGGCTGGGAAGAGTGCACACCCATTTCAAGGTACAAAAACCAGGGAAAAACATGGGCAAGCAAGAGAGCTGGTTAATCTGATGTAAAAATCTTTGATGATGAAAGGAAAATTATATTCTCATGATGATATAATCAGGCTGTAGAAGTGAAGTTCTCATGTGGGTTGTCCTATGTGTGGCCTTCTGCATTGGGCAGTGGATGCAGGACAGGAGATCTTCAAATAAATCTGGTGGAACACAAAATACTGAAAAAAAAAATTCAGCCTAAATCCTGTGTATTCCTTCCCTTTGAGAACATATATGGATAATGTACGAAGTTTCAAAAGAGAAAATGTCTATTGGGTCATGGTTTCAACAATGAAATGGTCACTTCACATAACATTTTGAATTTTGCTTTCACCGTTGCTCATGTACCAGGTCTGAGTAAAGCAGAATGCAGAGTAAGCCTCATCAATAGTTGTGCATTCCATAAGTGGTTTTAAAACCAGTGAAACCCTTTGGACTTAGTGTTTGTATTTAATTGGTTGATTGGTTTTGCAAATTGTTTGTTTTCCTATTTTTAACTGTGTGAGTCAGGGAAGCCCTCACTCATAGTCATTTCGACCTCTCCAAAAGCTCTGAAGTTATTCATGTAACAGCTATTACATGCTATAAGTTTCTCCTATTAAAACTTGAAAGACTAACAGACTCTGCTACTTTTCATCTAAATTCAGTGTTGGGCTAAGTTCAGGGTTGAACTTTTTACAAGTCCTTTGAAATGTGTCCTCCTCTAGTCACTGGTCGTGCTGGAATTTACTTTCTTGTGAAGACAGGATTTGAGCAAATTGACACAAGTACAGTTTCCCACTACTCTGGACACCTGGTTAAATATCGAGTTCCCTAAATGGTGTGTGTTTTACTTTGATCTCTGCTGACACTTTGCTCATCCAGTTAGAACCACAGGGCTCCAGGCCATAGCGTTCCAGGCCTAAACAAGAAAATTTCCATTCCGTTTTGGGAGTTCATTCGTCTCTCATAATTACTTTTTCCACAAATGTGTGCTTCAGGAGAGGCCCTGTCCAAATGTGGAGAGGCCCATTTTCATTCACTCACTTTCAGACTTTCTAAGATTTTCAGTTACTAGAGATTTGCCCAGACTTGCCATTGTCAAGGGACAGTGCACTTCACTTGAAATTGTGCAGTATTACTTCATGTGTCTCCGTGGAAATTCCACCAATGGGAAACTCTCGCTGTAGTCATCTCCAAGTGTTGCTGCGTAAGAAAATATAACTAACAAAGGATGTGGTTTCAAGCAGAATGAGGAAAGGAGGGATTATCTTTATTTCAGTGCAGGTTGACCTTTCAAAGAAACAGTAATTCCTATCAAATAGGAGGTAAAATCTTTTGTAAAGAGACATGGACATGACACACTCAACTTGATGTCACTTTTTTTAAAACGCCAAGGGCATTTGAGAAATTCTTGGCTGCTGAATTGTCCCTTTTTGCAAATTTCTCTTAGGTAAGACACTCCAGCTTCTTCAAACCATGGTACAGTTCCTTCCATGTAAAAAACCAAAGCAAAAAACAAAATAAATTAAAACAAAACCCATCAAATTACATTTGAGAGCACACAATTGCTCAGCAGGCCCACTATTCAAGAAGCTAGAGGTACAGAATCCTCAGCCTTCAGCCCATGGCCTGAAGTTTTGTCTCTATCATGGCCCCTCAATTCCCTGGCATGTCCACATTAACTCATGAATCTTTACTCATTTCCTCTTCAAATGCACAGGATCCAATATATTTGAACCCTGTTCATCCAAGGCTGTAATCACCCAAGGACACACCAGAGGAAGGGCAGCCACTCCCTTGCCTGGGGCCTTGGAGCTTATCACAATAGAAATGGACACATGAACAAGGGGAGCCAAAACAAAGAGAGGCATATTTGTAAAGCCTGAAGCACAGAAGCTACCTATAGACCAGTAGTGGGATTTCACAAATTATGTAAGAATCTCTGTGCACATGCTTGGCATGGTCCCTCATGCCTATAATCCCAGCAATCTGGGGGCTGAGGTGGATGGATCCTTGGGAGTTCCAGTCCATCTTGGGCTACGAATTTATCTCAAGGCCTCTTTCAACAACTACATAAGATGCTGTTTCCAAAAAGAGGACAACATTAAACTACACACATTTGGTCTAGGTCCCTGGGTTCACTACATGAGTTGTGGAGTCTAAATATTCCATGACATGAGAAAATACCTGGGATTTCTAGTGAAAGGGGCATTTGCATCCCTTTTCTAAGGGTTTCCCTTTCACCATGTTACAGTTGAATTCTGGGAAAACCTGCTGGTGATAAGGTATTGAGCTAGTACCTCATGTTTAGTGTTCAGGGTTATGCTGGAATGGCTGCAGACCTCCTTGAAATAGCGATTGCAGACAAGTGAACCCCGAGGAAGCTGGATAGTTGAAGCAGGCACTCCAAATATTCATGCACTGCAAGGATTCACTTTCATTTTGGGTCTCATCTTCTGATTGCTGGCTTTTAGTGCTAACTGATACTACCATGGTGGCAGTAATCCAGCAGAGACTGCATGTATGGTTTGCAGGTTTGCTTCCCAAGCCACCAGAAACTTGGCAGAACCCAAATCATTGTGGCATTTTCTTTCCTCGCTTGAAACATTTGTCTTTCTAAGTTTCATAACTGAATAGACTGGGCTAGTCACCTTTGGACCCCATATACCACAAACAGAGCTAAAGACAGAGCCAATTACTTCCCTCCACTCTTCAAAATATGTCAAATTTGCTTGATCACCACAAGTTCAAAGAAAATTCTGAGGCAACTTAGAGAGGTTAATCAAATACTGCATGATTGGAATGGCTGTGGTTGTATGAGGTGGAAAGCTGCAGAGTTGGGCTGAAACTGTTCACAGAAATCCACAGGCTTGTGGTTGCCAGTCAACCACACTGGGCTGAGATTGGCTGAACATCCCTGTGAGGTGGATTTTAGGCTCTAGGTTTGAAAATTTAAAAGACTGTGGTAGTCAAGTTTGGAACCCATAGACCTAAGACTTACCAAAAGGTTTTCCAATGACTTCCCTCCACTTCTCAAAATATGTCAAATTTTCTTGATCACTACAATTGTACAAAAAAATTCTGAGGCAACATAGAGAGGCTAATCAAATACTGCATGATTGGAATGGCTGTGGTTGTATGAGGTGGAAAGCTTCAGAGTTGGGCTGAAACAGTTCACAGAAATCCACAAGCTTGTGGTTGCCAGGCAACCACAATGGGCTGTGATTGGCTGAGCACCATTGTGAGCTGGACTTTAGGCTCTAGGATACAAGTGTGCAGTAGGAGACCTGAGTCACAATGCTGGGCGTTGCCATGGAGACCTCAGTGGCACAGAGGAACTTGTAGGGCAAGATTTAAATAGGATGAATATTCTTGGCCTGGTATGCCACAATATTCTCTCTGAAGGCTTCACTGCTCAGAATTTGTGGATGGAAATGCTTGCCAATCTACACATTGATGTACTTTCAATGGGATATTAAATATGCCAGGGCCTGGCAGATGACCTCTGCCATGTCCTATCCTTGAGCATACGCTTTTCCCTTGTCATGTCAGTCATTTGGCTGAGTCCTGTTCCCTAAGCTATTCAGTCAAGACTTGCTGGCATCATTCACCTGCAGTATAAGAGCTTTCTGTGAAATTTCTCAGCAGAAATCCTCTGCAAGCACATAGCTTTGGATATGAGAGACAGTGGTGGAAGTTGAATTTCAAGGGCAGATATTGGAAAACAATGAAACAAGCCCCGAATAAGATCTTTACATGTTTCCCAGATGAATATGTTTGGAAATATGGGGGAAGATGGAGATCAAGGCTGGGAAGAGTGCACACCCATTTCAAGGTACAAAAACCAGGGAAAAACATGGGCAAGCAAGAGAGCTGGTTAATCTGATGTAAAAATCTTTGATGATGAAAGGAAAATTATGTTCTCATGATGATATAATCAGGCTGTAGAAGTGAAGTTCTCATGTGGGTTGTCCTATGTGTGGCCTTCTGCATTGGGCAGTGGATGCAGGACAGGAGATCTTCAAATAAATCTGGTGGAACACAAAATACTGAAAAAAATAATTCAGCCTAAATCCTGTGTATTCCTTCCCTTTGAGAACATATATGGATAATGTATGAAGTTTCAAAAGAGAAAATGTCTATTGGGTCATGGTTTCAACAATGAAATGGTCACTTCACATAACATTTTGAATTTTGCTTTCACCGTTGCTCATGTACCAGGCCTGAGTAAAGCAGAATGCAGAGTAAGCCTCATCAATAGTTGTGCATTCCATAAGTGGTTTTAAAACCAGTGAAACCCTTTGGACTTAGTGTTTGCATTTAATTGGTTGATTGGTTTTGCAAATTGTTTGTTTTCCTATTTTTAACTTTGTGAGTCAGGGAAGCCCTCACTCATAGGGATTTCGATCTCTCCAAAAGCTCTGAAGTTATTCGTGTAACAGCTATTACATGCTATAAGTTTCTCCTATTAAAACTTGAAAGACTAACAGACTCTGCTACTTTTCATCTAAATTCAGTGTTGTGCTAAGTTCAGGGTTGGACTTTTTACAAGTCCTTTGAAATGTGTCCTCCTCTAGTCACTGGTCGTGCTGGAATTTACTTTCTTGTGAAGACAGGATTTGAGCAAATTGACACAAGTACAGTTTGCCACTACTCTGGACACCTGGTTAAATATCGAGTTCCCTAAATGGTGTGTGTTTTACTTTGATCTCTGCTGACACTTTGCTCATCCAGTTAGAACCACAGGGCTCCAGGCCATACCGTTCCAGGCCTAAACAAGAAAATTTAAATTCCGTTTTGGGAGTTCATTTGTCTCTCATATTTACTTTTTCCACAAATGTGTGCTTCAGGAGAGGCCCTGTCCAAATGTGGAGAGGCCCATTTTCATTCACTCACTTTCAGACTTTCTAAGATTTTCAGTTACTAGAGATTTGCCCAGACTTGCCATTGTCAAGGGACAGTGCACTTCACTTGAAATTGTGCAGTATTACTTCATGTGTCTCCGTGGAAATTCCACCAATGGGAAACTCTCGCTGTAGTCATCTCCATTGTTGCTGCATAAGAAAATATAACTAACAAAGGATGTGGTTTCAAGCAGAATGAGGAAAGGAGGGATTATCTTTATTTCAGTGCAGGTTGACCTTTCAAAGAAACAGTAATTCCTATCAAATAGGAGGTAAAATCTTTTGTAAACAGACATGGACATGACACACTCAACTTGATGTCACTTTTTTTAAAACGCCAAGGGCATTTGAGAAATTCTTGGCTGCTGAATTGTCCCTTTTTGCAAATTTCTCTTAGGTAAGACACTCCAGCTTCTTCAAACCATGGTACAGTTCCTTCCATGTAAAAAACCAAAGCAAAAAACAAAATAAATTAAAACAAAACCCATCAAATTACATTTGAGAACACACAATTGCTCAGCAGGCCCACTATTCAAGAAGCTAGAGGTACAGAATCCTCAGCCTTCAGCCCATGGCCTGAAGTTTTGTCTCTATCATGGCCCCTCAATTCCCTGGCATGTCCACATTAACTCATGAATCTTTACTCATTTCCTCTTCAAATGCACAGGATCCAATATATTTGAACCCTGTTCATCCAAGGCTGTAATCATCCAAGGACACACCAGAGGAAGGGCAGCCACTCCCTTGCCTGGGGCCTTGGAGCTTATCACAATAGAAATGGACACCTGAACAAGGGGAGCCAAAACAAAGAGAGGCATATTCCTAAAGCCTGAAGCACAGAAGCTACCTATAGACCAGTAGTGGGATTTCACAAATTATGTAAGAATCTCTGTGCACATGCTTGGCATGGTGCCTCATGCCTATAATCCCAGCAATCTGGGGGCTGAGGTGGATGGATCCTTGGGAGTTCCAGTCCATCTTAGGCTACAAATTTATCTTAAGTCTTCTTTCAACAACTACATAAGATGCTGTTTCCAAAAAGAGGACAATATTAAACTAGACACACTTGGTCTAGGTCCCTGGGTTCACTACATGAGTTGTGGAGTCTAAATATTCCATGCCATGAGAAAATACCTGGGATTTCTAGTGAAAGGGGCATTTGCATCCCTTTTCTAAGGGTTTCCCTTTCACCATGTTACAGTTGAATTCTGGGAAAACCTGCTGGTGATAAGGTATTGAGCTAGTACCTCATGTTTAGTGTTCAGGGTTATGCTGGAATGGCTGCAGACCTCCTTGAAATAGCGATTGCAGACAAGTGAACCCCGAGGAAGCTGGATAGTTGAAGCAGGCACTCCAAATATTCATGCACTGCAAGGATTCACTTTCATTTTGGGTCTCATCTTCTGGTTGCTGGCTTTTAGTGCTAACTGATACTACCATGGTGGCAGTAATCCAGCAGAGACTGCATGTATGGTTTGCAGGTTTGCTTCCCAAGCCACCAGAAATTTGGCAGAACCCAAATGATTGTGGCATTTTCTTTCCTCCCTTGAAACATTTGGCTTTCTAAGTTTGATAACTGAATAGACTGGGCTAGTCACCTTTGGACCCCATATACCACAAACAGAGCTAAAGACAGAGCCAATTACTTCCCTCCACTTGTCAAAATATGTCAAATTTGCTTGATCACCACAACTTCAAAGAAAATTCTGAGACAACTTAGAGAGGTGAAGCAAATACTGCATGATTGGAATGGCTGTGGTTGTATGAGGTGGAAAGCTGCAGAGTTGGGCTGAAACTGTTCACAGAAATCCACAGGCTTGTGGTTGCCAGTCAACCACACTGGGCTGAGATTGGCTGAACATCCCTGTGAGGTGGATTTTAGGCTCTAGGTTTGAAAATTTAAAAGACTGGGATAGTCAAGTTTGGAACCCATAGATCTCAGACATACCAAAAGGTTTTCCAATTACTTCCCTCCACTTCTCAAAATATGTCAAATTTTCTTGATCACTACAACTGTAAAAAAAAATTCTGAGGCAACATAGAGAGGCTAATCAAATACTGCATGATTGGAATGGCTGTGGTTGTATGAGGTGGAAAGCTGAAGAGTTGGGCTGAAACAGTTCACAGAAATCCACAAGCTTGTGGTTGCCAGTCAACCACAATGGGCTGTGATTGGCTGAGCACCATTGTGAGCTGGACTTTAGGCTCTAGGATACAAGTGTGCAGTAGGAGACCTGAGTCACAATGCTGGGCGTTGCCATGGAGACCTCAGTGCCACAGAGGACCTTGTAGGGCAAGATTTATATAGGATGAATATTCTTGGCCTGGTATGCCACAATATTCTCTCCGAAGGCTTCACTGCTCAGAATTTGTGGATGGAAATGCTTGCCAACCTACACATTGATGTACTTTCAATGGGATATTAAATATGCCAGGGCCTGGCAGATGACCTCTGCCATGTCCTATCCTTGAGCATACGCTTTTCCCTTGTCATGTCAGTCATTTGGCTGAGTCCTGTTCCCTAAGCTATTCAGTCAAGACTTGCTGGCATCATTCACCTGCAGTATAAGAGCTTTCTGTGAAATTTCTCAGCAGAAATCCTCTGCAAGCACATAACTTTGGATATGAGAGACAGTGGTGGAAGTTGAATTTCAAGGGCAGATATTTGAAAACAATGAAACAAGCCCCGAATAAGATCTTTACATGTTTCCCAGATGAATATGTTTGGAAATATGGGGGAAGATGAAGATCAAGGCTGGGAAGAGTGCACACCCATTTCAAGGTACAAAAACCAGGGAAAAACATGGGCAAGCAAGAGAGCTGGTTAATCTGATGTAAAAATCTTTGATGATGAAAGGAAAATTATATTCTCATGATGATATAATCAGGCTGTGGACGTGAAGTTTTCATGTGGGTTTTCCTATGTGTGGCCTTCTGCATTGGGCAGTGGATGCAGGACAGGAGATCTTCAAATAAATCTGGTGGAACACAAAATACTGAAAAAAATAATTCAGCCTAAATCCTGTGTATTCCTTCCCTTTGAGAACATATATGGATAATGTACGAAGTTTCAAAAGAGAAAATGTCTATTGGGTCATGGTTTCAACAATGAAATGGTCACTTCACATAACATTTTGAATTTTGCTTTCACCGTTGCTCATGTACCAGGCCTGAGTAAAGCAGAATGCAGAGTAAGCCTCATCAATAGTTGTGCATTCCATAAGTGGTTTTAAAACCAGTGAAACCCTTTGGACTTAGTGTTTGTATTTAATTGGTTGATTGGTTTTGCAAATTGTTTGTTTTACTATTTTTAACTTTGTGAGTCAGGGAAGCCCTCACTCATAGTGATTTCGACCTCTCCAAAAGCTCTGAAGTTATTCATGTAACAGCTATTACATGCTATAAGTTTCTCCTATTAAAACTTGAAAGACTATCAGACTCTGCTACTTTTCATCTAAACTCAGTGTTGGGCTAAGTTCAGGGATGGACTTTTTACAAGTCCTTTGAAATGTGTCCTCCTCTAGTCACTGGTCGTGCTGGAATTTACTTTCTTGTGAAGACAGGATTTGAGCAAATTGACACAAGTACAGTTTGCCACTACTCTGGACACCTGGTTAAATATCGAGTTCCCTAAATGGTGTGTGTTTTACTTTGATCTCTGCTGACACTTTGCTCATCCAGTTAGAACCACAGGGCTCCAGGCCATAGCGTTCCAGGCCTAAACAAGAAAATTTCCATTCCCTTTTGGGAGTTCATTCGTCTCTCATAATTACTTTTTCCACAAATGTGTGCTTCAGGAGAGGCCCTGTCCAAATGTGGAGAGGCCCATTTTCATTCACTCACTTTCAGACTTTCTAAGATTTTCAGTTACTAGAGATTTGCTCAGACTTGTCACTGTCAAGGGACAGTGCACTTCACTTGAAATTGTGCAGTATTACTTCATGTGTCTCCGTGGAAATTCCACCAATGGGAAACTCTCGCTGTAGTCATCTCCAAGTGTTGCTGCGTAAGAAAATATAACTAACAAAGGATGTGGTTTCAAGCAGAATGAGGAAAGGAGGGATTATCTTTATTTCAGTGCAGGTTGACCTTTCAAAGAAACAGTAATTCCTATCAAATAGGAGGTAAAATCTTTTGTAAAGAGACATGGATATGACACACTCAACTTTATGTCACTTTTTTTAAAACGCCAAGGGCATTTGAGAAATTCTTGGCTGCTGAATTGTCCCTTTTTGCAAATTTCTCTTAGGTAAGACACTCCAGCTTCTTCAAACCATGGTACAGTTCCTTCCATGTAAAAAACCAAAGCAAAAAACAAAATAAATTAAAACAAAACCCATCAAATTACATTTGAGAGCACGCAATTGCTCAGCAGGCCCACTATTCAAGAAGCTAGATGTACAGAATCCTCAGCCTTCAGCCCATGGCCTGAAGTTTTGTCTCTATCATGGCCCCTCAATTCCCTGGCATGTCCACATTAACTCATGAAACTTTACTCATTCCCTCTTCAAATGCACAGTATCCAATATATTTGAACCCTGTACATTCAAGGCTGTAAACACCCAAGGACACACCAGAGGAAGGGCAGCCACTCCCTTGCCTGGGGCCTTGGAGCTTATCACAATAGAAATGGACACCTGAACAAGGGGAGCCAAAACAAAGAGAGGCATATTCCTAAAGCCTGAAGCACAGAAGCTACCTATAGACCAGTAGTGGGATTTCACAAATTATGTAAGAATCTCTGTGCACATGCTTGGCATGGTCCCTCATGCCTATAATCCCAGCAATCTGGGGGCTGAGGTGGATGGATCCTTGGGAGTTCCAGTCCATCTTGGGCTACGAATTTATCTCAAGGCCTCTTTCAACAACTACATAAGATGCTGTTTCCAAAAAGAGGACAACATTAAACTACACACACTTGGTCTAGGTCCCTGGGTTCACTACATGAGTTGTGGAGTCTAAATATTCCATGCCATGAGAAAATACCTGGGATTTCTAGTGAAAGGGGCATTTGCATCCCTTTTCTAAGGGTTTCCCTTTCACCATGTTACAGTTGAATTCTGGGAAAACCTGCTGGTGATAAGGTATTGAGCTAGTACCTCATGTTTAGTGTTCAGGGTTATGCTGGAATGGCTGCAGACCTCCTTGAAATAGCGATTGCAGACAAGTGAACCCCGAGGAAGCTGGATAGTTGAAGTAGGCACTCCAAATATTCATGCACTGCAAGGATTCACTTTCATTTTGGGTCTCATCTTCTGGTTGCTGGCTTTTAGTGCTAACTGATACTACCATGGTGGCAGTAATCCAGCAGAGACTGCATGTATGGTTTGCAGGTTTGCTTCCCAAGCCACCAGAAACTTGGCAGAACCCAAATCATTGTGGCATTTTCTTTCCTCCCTTGAAACATTTGGCTTTCTAAGTTTGATAACTGAATACACTGGGCTAGTCATCTTTAAAACCATATACCACAAACAGAGCTAAAGACAGAGGCAATTACTTCCCTCCACTTGTCAAAATATGTCAAATTTGCTTGATCACCACAAGTTCAAAGAAAATTCTGAGGCAACTTAGAGAGGTGAATCAAAAACTGCATGATTGGAATGGCTGTGGTTGTATGAGGTGGAAAGCTGCAGAGTTGGGCTGAAACTGTTCACAGAAATCCACAGGCTTGTGGTTGCCAGGCAACCACACTGGGCTGAGATTTGCTGAACATCCCTGTGAGGTGGATTTTAGGCTCTAGGTTTGAAAATTTAAAAGACTGGGATAGTCAAGTTTGGAACCCATAGACCTCAGATATACCAAAAGGTTTTCCAATTACTTCCCTCCACTTCTCAAAATATGTCAAATTTTCTTGATCACTACAACTGTAAAAAAAAAATTCTGAGGCAACATAGAGAGGCTAATCAAATACTGCATGATTGGAATGGCTGTGGTTGTATGAGGTGGAAAGCTGCAGAGTTGGGCTGAAACAGTTCACAGAAATCCACAAGCTTTTGGTTGCCAGGCAACCACAATGGGCTGTGATTGGCTGAGCACCATTGTGAGCTGGACTTTAGGCTCTAGGATAAAAGTGTGCAGTAGGAGACCTGAGTCACAATGCTGGGCGTTGCCATGGAAACCTCAGTGGCACAGAGGACCTTGTAGGGCAAGATTTAAATAGGATGAATATTCTTGGCCTGGTATGCCACAATACTATCTCCGAAGGCTTCACTGCTCAGAATTTTTGGATGGAAATGCTTGCCAATCTACACATTGATGTACTTTCAATGGGATATTAAATATGCCAGTGCCTGGCAGATGACCTCTGCCATGTCCTATCCTTGAGCATACGCTTTTCCCTTGTCATGTCAGTCATTTGGCTGAGTCCTGTTACCTAAGCTATTCAGTCAAGACTTGCTGGCATCATTCACCTGCAGTATAAGAGCTTTCTGTGAAATTTCTCAGCAGAAATCCTCTGCAAGCACATAGCTTTGGATATGAGAGACAGTGGTGGAAGTTGAATTTCAAGGGCAGATATTTGAAAACAATGAAACAAGCCCCGAATAAGATCTTTACATGTTTCCCAGATGAATATGATTGGAAATATGGGGGAAGATGGAGATCAAGTCTGGGAAGAGTGCACACCCATTTCAAGGTACAAAAACCAGGGAAAAACATGGGCAAGCAAGAGAGCTGGTTAATCTGATGTAAAAATCTTTGATGATGAAAGGAAAATTATATTCTCATGATGATATAATCAGGCTGTAGAAGTGAAGTTCTCATGTGGGTTGTCCTATGTGTGGCCTTCTGCATTGGGCAGTGGATGCAGGACAGGAGATCTTCAAATAAATCTGGTGGAACACAAAATACTGAAAAAAAAATTCAGCCTGAATCCTGTGTATTCCTTCCCTTTGAGAACATATATGGATAATGTATGAAGTTTCAAAAGAGAAAATGTCTATTGGGTCATGGTTTCAACAATGAAATGGTCACTTCACATAACATTTTGAATTTTGCTTTCAGCTTTGCTCATGTACCAGGCCTGAGTAAAGCAGAATGCAGAGTAAGCCTCATCAATAGTTGTGCATTCCATAAGTGGTTTTAAAACCAGTGAAACCCTTTGGACTTAGTGTTTGTATTTAATTGGTTGATTGGTTTTGCAAATTGTTTGTTTTCCTATTTTTAACTTTGTGAGTCAGGGAAGCCCTCACTCATAGGGATTTCGACCTCTCCAAAAGCTCTGAAGTTATTCATGTAACAGCTATTACATGCTATAAGTTTCTCCTATTAAAACTTGAAAGACTAACAGACTCTGCTACTTTTCATCTAAATTCAGTGTTGTGCTAAGTTCAGGGTTGGACTTTTTACAAGTCCTTTGAAATGTGTCCTCCTCTAGTCACTGGTCGTGCTGGAATTTACTTTCTTGTGAAGACAGGATTTGAGCAAATTGACACAAGTACAGTTTGCCACTACTCTGGACACCTGGTTAAATATCGAGTTCCCTAAATGGTGTGTGTTTTACTTTGATCTCTGCTGACACTTTGCTCATCCAGTTAGAACCACAGGGCTCCAGGCCATAGCGTTCCAGGCCTAAACAAGAAAATTTCCATTCCGTTTTGGGAGTTCATTCGTCTCTCATAATTACTTTTTCCACAAATGTGTGCTTCAGGAGAGGCCCTGTCCAAATGTGGAGAGGCCCATTTTCATTCACTCACTTTCAGACTTTCTACGATTTTCAGTTACTAGAGATTTGCCCAGACTTGCCATTGTCAAGGGACAGTGCACTTCACTTGAAATTGTGCAGTATTACTTCATGTGTCTCCGTGGAAATTCCACCAATGGGAAACTCTCGCTGTAGTCATCTCCAAGTGTTGCTGCGTAAGAAAATATAACTAACAAAGGATGTGGTTTCAAGCAGAATGAGGAAAGGAGCGATTATCTTTATTTCAGTGCAGGTTGACCTTTCAAAGAAACAGTAATTCCTAACAAATAGGAGGTAAAATCTTTTGTAAAGAGACATGGACATGACACACTCAACTTTATGTCACTTTTTTTAAAACGCCAAGGGCATTTGAGAAATTCTTGGCTGCTGAATTGTCCCTTTTTGCAAATTTCTCTTAGGTAAGACACTCCAGCTTCTTCAAACCATGGTACAGTTCCTTCCATGTAAAAAACCAAAGCAAAAAACAAAATAAATTAAAACAAAACCCATCAAATTACATTTGAGAACACACAAATGCTCAGCAGGCCCACTATTCAAGAAGCTAGAGGTACAGAATCCTCAGCCTTCAGCCCATGGCCTGAAGTTTTGTCTCTATCATGGCCCCTCAATTACCTGGCATGTCCACATTAACTCATGAATCTTTACTCATTTCCTCTTCAAATGCACAGGATCCAATATATTTGAACCCTGTTCACCTGGGCTGTAATCATCCAAGGACACACCAGAGGAAGGGCAGCCACTCCCTTGGCTGGGGCCTTGGAGCTTATCACAATAGAAATGGACACCTGAACAAGGGGAGCCAAAACAAAGAGAGGCATATTCCTAAAGCCTGAAGCACAGAAGCTACCTATAGACCAGTAGTGGGATTTCACAAATTATGTAAGAATCTCTGTGCACATGCTTGGCATGGTCCCTCATGCCTATAATCCCAGCAATCTAGGGGCTGAGGTGGATGGATCCTTGGGAGTTCCAGTCCATCTTGGGCTACAAATTTATCTCAAGTCCTCTTTCAACAACTACATAAGATGCTGTTTCCAAAAAGAGGACAACATTAAACTAGACACACTTGGTCTAGGTCCCTGGGTTCACTACATGAGTTGTGGAGTCTAAATATTCCATGTCATGAGAAAATACCTGGGATTTCTAGTGAAAGGGGCATTTGCATCCCTTTTCTAAGGGTTTCCCTTTCACCATGTTACAGTTGAATTCTGGGAAAACCTGCTGGTGATAAGGTTTTGAGCTAGTACCTCATGTTTAGTGTTCAGGGTTATGCTGGAATGGCTGCAGACCTCCTTGAAATAGCGATTGCAGACAAGTGAACCCCGAGGAAGCTGGATAGTTGAAGCAGGCACTCCAAATATTCATGCACTGCAAGGATTCACTTTCATTTTGGGTCTCATCTTCTGGTTGCTGGCTTTTAGTGCTAACTGATACTACCATGGTGGCAGTAATCCAGCAGAGACTGCATGTATGGTTTGCAGATTTGCTTCCCAAGCCACCAGAAATTTGGCAGAACCCAAATCATTGTGGCATTTTCTTTCCTCCCTTGAAACATTTGGCTTTCTAAGTTTGATAACTGAATAGACTGGGCTAGTCACCTTTGGACCCCATATACCACAAACAGAGCTAAAGACAGAGCCAATTACTTCCCTCCACTTGTCAAAATATGTCAAATTTGCTTGATCACCACAAGTTCAAAGAAAATTCTGAGGCAAATTAGAGAGGTGAAGCAAATACTGCATGATTGGAATGGCTGTGGTTGTATGAGGTGGAAAGTTGCAGAGTTGGGCTGAAACTGTTCACAGAAATCCACAGGCTTGTGGTTGCCAGGCAACCACACTGGGCTGAGATTGGCTGAACATCCCTGTGAGGTGGATTTTAGGCTATAGGTGTGAAAAGTTAAAAGACTGGGATAGTCAAGTTTGTAACCCATAGACCTCAGACATACCAAAAGGTTTTCCAATTACTTCCCTCCACTTCTCAAAATATGTCAAATTTTCTTGATCACTACAACTGTAAAAAAAATTCTGAGGCAACATAGAGAGGCTAATCAAATACTGCATGATTGGAATGGCTGTGGTTGTATGAGGTGGAAAGCTGCAGAGTTGGGCTGAAACAGTTCACAGAAATCCACAAGCTAGTGGTTGCCAGGCAACCACAATGGGCTGTGATTGGCTGAGCACCATTGTGAGCTGGACTTTAGGCTCTAGGATACAAGTGTGCAGTAGGAGACCTGAGTCACAATGCTGGGCGTTGCCATGGAGACCTCAGTGGCACAGAGGACCTTGTAGGGCAAGATTTAAATAGGATGAATATTCTTGGCCTGGTATGCCACAATATTCTCTCTCAAGGCTTCACTGCTCAGAATTAGTGGATGGAAATGCTTTCCAATCTACACATTGATGTACTTTCAATGGGATATTAAATATGCCAGGGCCTGGCAGATGACCTCTGCCATGTCCTATCCTTGAGCATACGCTTTTCCCTTGTCATGTCAGTCATTTGGCTGAGTCCTGTTACCTAAGCTATTCAGTCAAGACTTGCTGGCATCATTCACCTGCAGTATAAGAGCTTTCTGTGAAATTTCTCAGCAGAAATCCTCTGCAAGCACATAGCTTTGGATATGAGAGACAGTGGTGGAAGTTGAATTTCAAGGGCAGATATTTGAAAACAATGAAACAAGCCCCGAATAAGATCTTTACATGTTTCCCAGATGAATATGTTTGGAAATATGGGGGAAGATGGAGATCAAGGCTGGGAAGAGTGCACACCCATTTCAAGGTACAAAAACCAGGGAAAAACATGGGCAAGCAAGAGAGCTGGTTAATCTGATGTAAAAATCTTTGATGATGAAAGGAAAATTATATTCTCATGATGATATAATCAGGCTGTAGAAGTGAAGTTCTCATGTGGGTTGTCCTATGTGTGGCCTTCTGCATTGGGCAGTGGATGCAGGACAGGAGATCTTCAAATAAATCTGGTGGAACACAAAATACTGAAAAAAAAATTCAGCCTGAATCCTGTGTATTCCTTCCCTTTGAGAACATATATGGATAATGTACGA